>NC_061526.1:9870000-9957500 GCF_022379125.1 Scophthalmus maximus
GAATCGAAGCTCTGGAGACGACACAGACGTGAGTCTCACCACCTCCTCGTCTCAGCGTGGTTTACATCCTGCTCCCTGTGTGGATCAGGGCCTGGGCAGAGGAACGCTGACCTGCACCGTCACCTCCAGGACCACGAGGATCCATCCCAGGTTCCGTGCGTCCCACCCGGGGACAGACCTCTGGTTCCGGCCTCCAGGCCTCGTCTCTGGACTCTGCCTGTTGCCCGGCGACCGTACCTGCCGACGGCTACGAGGGGATCACGACTCACTCGACTCTTGGTGAATCAAAATGACAGGAAAGCGTCTGTGAGGACGTCACGGACAAAGAGAGCGTGTTTATTTCAGAGGAAATAAGAATTCATGGTGGGAATGAGTCTTGGCTCTCAGGACACCGGGGGCTTAACTCAGATCATCAGACATGTGAGGTGCCTGATGAGAGGAACCACACTTGTCTTACCGGCGACAGGAACCGGAGCCTCCAGAGTCAATTACCGTCCAACACGTTGCTCACCTCCGCTGACGTGCAGCAGCAGCAGAGCGACGAGCATCTTCTCAGCTGCAAACATCTTCATCACTGGGAACAGAAGGAAATACCACCGGATCATTCCTCAGTTAACCGTCATTTGAAAAATCAATTGAAGAGTTTGAAAGTTAAATTTAATCCACGATGACTCATTTTAGACATCATAACCATTGGTTATGGAAATAATGATTTATTTAAATCTAATTCATTCTAGGTAGAGCAGCCATGAATAACTCCCTATATTTATACGTGGTGGAGGAAAAGACTTTGAAATGCAAAAAACAAACTCAATTCAAATTCAAAACACTTTGCTGTGATCAACAGAACCTCAGTTATAAAAAAGAGTGTAAAGAAGAGTAAAGTTTCTGGACGAGATCATAAACACATGAACGTGACACGAAGGAAACAAGAACTAATTGAAAGATTTGCCTCTTTTGTCCCAACTCACAGAACGAGGTCGTCGGTCGTCTGAGCTGCAGAAGGTTTCTGAAGAAGAAGAAAGAAAAACAACAGCATCAAATGACCAATCAATAATCAACGTCTTTCTCCAAACAAAGGACACAAAGAGAATCGGCGCAGCAGCAGGGAGGTTTTACAGCGTCTGCTCCGGCGACGATCAGCGTCTGAGAGTGAGCAGTGATCAGGAACCTGCGAGGAGACAGGACGCAAATGAATAACACCGGGGGAACTGTAGGAGATGTGAGAGAGGGAGGAGAAGATGGAGAGGAAGACGAGGGAGGAGAGGGAGGAGAGGATGGAGAGGAAGACGAGGGAGGAGAGGAAGACGAGGAGAGGGAGGAGAGGATGGAGAGGAAGACGAGGGAGGAGAGGAAGACGAGGAGAGGGAGGAGAGGATGGAGAGGAAGACGAGGGAGGAGAGGAAGACGAGGAGAGGGAGGAGAGGAAGACGAGGAGAGGGAGGAGAGGATGGAGAGGAAGACGAGGAGAGGGAGGAGAGGATGGAGAGGAAGACGAGGGAGGAGAGGAAGACGAGGAGAGGGAGGAGAGGAAGACGAGGAGAGGGAGGAGAGGATGGAGAGGAAGACGAGGAGAGGGAGGAGAGGATGGAGAGGAAGACGAGGGAGGAGAGGAAGACGAGGAGAGGGAGGAGAGGATGGAGAGGAAGACGAGGAGAGGGAGGAGAGGATGGAGAGGAAGACGAGGAGAGGGAGGAGAGGGTGGAGAGGAAGACGAGGGAGGAGAGGAAGACGAGGAGAGGGAGGAGAGGATGGAGAGGGTGGAAAGGAAGACGAGGGAGGAGAGGAAGACGAGGAGAGGGAGGAGAGGATGGAGAGGAAGACGAGGGAGGAGAGGATGGAGAGGAAGACGAGGAGAGGGAGGAGAGGATGGAGAGGATGGAGAGGAAGACGAGGAAGACGAGGGAGGAGAGGGAGACGAGGAGAGGGAGGAGAGGGTGGAGAGGAAGACGAGGGAGGAGAGGAAGACGAGGAGAGGGAGGAGAGGATGGAGAGGAAGACGAGGGAGGAGAGGATGGAGAGGAAGACGAGGAGAGGGAGGAGAGGATGGAGAGGATGGAGAGGAAGACGAGGAAGACGAGGGAGGAGAGGGAGACGAGGAGAGGGAGGAGAGGAAGACGAGGAGAGGGAGGAGAGGATGGAGAGGAAGACGAGGAGAGGGAGGAGAGGATGGAGAGGAAGACGAGGGAGGAGAGGATGGAGAGGAAGACGAGGAGAGGGAGGAGAGGATGGAGAGGATGGAGAGGAAGACGAGGGAGGAGAGGAAGACGAGGAGAGGGAGGAGAGGATGGAGAGGAGAGGGAGGAGAGGATGGAGAGGATGGAGAGGATGGAGAGGAGAGGGAGGAGAGGATGGAGAGGATGGAGAGGAGAGGGAGGAGAGGATGGAGAGGAGGGGGAATAGAGGATGGAGAGGAGAGGGAGGAGAGGATGGAGAGGAAGACGAGGGAGGAGAGGAAGACGAGGAGAGGAGAGGAAGACGAGGAGAGGGAGGAGAGGATGGAGAGGAAGATGAGGGAGGAGGGGAAGACGAGGGAGGAGAGGAAGACGAGGAGAGGGAGGAGAGGAAGACTAGGGAGGAGAGGAAGACGAGGGAGGAGAGGAAAAGGAAGGAGGAGAGGAGAGGGAGAGGATGGAGAGAGGGAGGAGAGGATGGAGAGGAAGACGAGGAGAGGGAGGAGAGGATGGAGAGGGTGGAGAGGAAGACGAGGGAGGAGAGGAAGACAAGGAGAGGGAGGAGAGGATGGAGAGGGTGGAGAGGAAGACGAGGGAGGAGAGGAAGACGAGGAGAGGGAGGAGAGGATGGAGAGGAAGACGAGGAAGACGAGGGAGGAGAGGAAGACGAGGAGAGGGAGGAGAGGATGGAGAGGAGAGGGAGGAGAGGATGGAGAGGATGGAGAGGAGAGGGAGGAGAGGATGGAGAGGATGGAGAGGATGGAGAGGAAGATGAGGGAGGAGAGGAAGACGAGGAGAGGGAGGAGAGGGAGGAGAGGATGGAGAGGAAGACGAGGGAGGAGAGGAAGACGAGGAGAGGGAGGAGAGGATGGAGAGGAAGACGAGGGAGGAGAGGAAGACGAGGAGAGGGAGGAGAGGATGGAGAGGAGAGGGAGGAGAGGATGGAGAGGATGGAGAGGAGAGGGAGGAGAGGATGGAGAGGATGGAGAGGATGGAGAGGAAGATGAGGGAGGAGAGGAAGACGAGGAGAGGGAGGAGAGGGAGGAGAGGATGGAGAGGAAGACGAGGGAGGAGAGGAAGACGAGGAGAGGGAGGAGAGGATGGAGAGGAAGACGAGGGAGGAGAGGAAGACGAGGAGAGGGAGGAGAGGATGGAGAGGAAGACGAGGAGAGGGAGGAGAGGGTGGAGAGGAAGACGAGGGAGGAGAGGAAGACGAGGAGAGGGAGGACAGGAAGACGAGGAGAGGATGGAGAGGATGGAGAGGAGGGGGAATAGAGGATGGAGAGGAGAGGGAGGAGAGGATGGAGAGGAAGACGAGGGAGGAGAGGAAGACGAGGAGAGGGAGGAGAGGATGGAGAGGAAGATGAGGGAGGAGGGGAAGACGAGGGAGGAGAGGAAGACGAGGAGAGGGAGGAGAGGATGGAGAGGAAGACTAGGGAGGAGAGGAAGACGAGGGAGGAGAGGAAAAGGAAGGAGGAGAGGAGAGGGAGAGGATGGAGAGAGGGAGGAGAGGATGGAGAGGAAGACGAGGAGAGGGAGGAGAGGATGGAGAGGGTGGAGAGGAAGACGAGGGAGGAGAGGAAGACAAGGAGAGGGAGGAGAGGATGGAGAGGGTGGAGAGGAAGACGAGGGAGGAGAGGAAGACGAGGAGAGGGAGGAGAGGATGGAGAGGAAGACGAGGAGAGGGAGGAGAGGATGGAGAGGATGGAGAGGAAGACGAGGGAGGAGAGGAAGACGAGGAGAGGGAGGAGAGGATGGAGAGGAGAGGGAGGAGAGGATGGAGAGGATGGAGAGGAGAGGGAGGAGAGGATGGAGAGGATGGAGAGGAGAGGGAGGAGAGGATGGAGAGGATGGAGAGGAGAGGGAGGAGAGGATGGAGAGGAAGATGAGGGAGGAGAGGAAGACGAGGAGAGGGAGGAGAGGATGGAGAGGAGGGGGAATAGAGGATGGAGAGGATGGAGAGGAGAGGGAGGAGAGGATGGAGAGGAAGACGAGGGAGGAGAGGAAGACGAGGAGAGGGAGGAGAGGGAGGACAGGAAGACGAGGAGAGGATGGAGAGGATGGAGAGGAGGGGGAATAGAGGATGGAGAGGAGAGGGAGGAGAGGATGGAGAGGAAGACGAGGGAGGAGAGGAAGACGAGGAGAGGAGAGGAAGACGAGGAGAGGGAGGAGAGAATGGAGAGGAAGACGAGGGAGGAGAGGATGGAGAGGAAGACGAGGGAGGAGAGGAAGACGAGGGAGGAGAGGAAAAGGAAGGAGGAGAGGAGAGGGAGAGGATGGAGAGAGGGAGGAGAGGATGGAGAGAGGGTGAGAGATTTGATTTTTGAAACACAATGTTTATTAAGATTTACAAGAGAACATCACGGTCTTCTACAAATTAAATGAAGAAAAAAAACCGCACACGACAACAACAACACAAAACAAAAAAATAACTGAAAAAACTGAATAAATCAGGTCATAAAAACAGAGTGAAAGATGAGCTCTCCCTCCTTCACTGAACAAGGAGGAGAGGATGGAGAGAGGGAGGGGAGGAAGACGAGGAGAAGTAGGAGAGGATGGAGAGAGGGAGGAGAAGAAGATGAGGAGAAGGAGGAGAGGATGGAGAGAGGGAGGAGAGGAAGACGAGGAGAAGGAGGAGAGGATGGAGAGAGGGAGGAGAAGAAGACGAGGAGAAGGAGGAGACTATGGAGAGAGGGAGGAGAGGAAGACGAGGAGAAGTAGGAGAGGATGGAGAGAGGGAGGAGAAGAAGATGAGGAGAAGGAGGAGACTATGGAGAGAGGGAGGAGAGGAAGACGAGGAGAAGGAGGAGAGGATGGAGAGAGGGAGGAGAAGAAGACGAGGAGAAGGAGGAGACTATGGAGAGAGGGAGGAGAGGAAGACGAGGAGAAGTAGGAGAGGATGGAGAGAGGGAGGAGAAGAAGATGAGGAGAAGGAGGAGACTATGGAGAGAGGGAGGAGAGGAAGACGAGGAGAAGGAGGAGAGGATGGATAGAGGGAGGAGAAGAAGACGAGGAGAAGTAGGAGAGGATGGAGAGAGGGAGGAGAAGAAGATGAGGAGAAGGAGGAGAGGATGGAGAGGAGAGGGGGAGAGAAGGAGGAGAGGATGGAGAGAGGGAGGAGAGGAAGACGAGGAGAAGGAGGAGAGGATGGAGAGGCGAGGGGGAGAGAAGGAGGAGAGGACGGAGAGAGGGAGGAGAGGAAGACGAGGAGAAGGAGGAGAGGATGGAGAGGCGAGGGGGAGAGAAGGAGGAGTGGACGGAGAGGCGAGGATGGAGAGAGGGAGGAGAGGAAGACGAGGAGAAGGAGGAGAGGATGGAGAGGCGAGGGGGAGAGAAGGAGGAGAGGACGGAGAGAGGGAGGAGAGGAAGACGAGGAGAAGGAGGAGAGGATGGAGAGGCGAGGGGGAGAGAAGGAGGAGAGGACGGAGAGGCGAGGATGGAGAGAGGGAGGAGAGGACGGCAGCACACATACTAAAATAGAAGCCATTAAGACTGGAGGAGAGAAAAGAGCTGGAACCGGTTCCACTCGTGGACCAGCAGGGGGGGCAGGTGAGCAGAGGACGTGTGTCCTACATGTCATTCAAATCACTTGAACAAATGTGAAGATAAAAACTGGAAATCACTTGAAGCCGCCGCTTGTTTCCTCGTGTCTCACAGCTCCGGACGCAGGAAACCTGTTACCATGTGCGTCCTCATCTCCGAGCTCAGGGGAAAGATCTGCACACGGAACTGGGTTGTTCCCTTTTACTCAGGGACTGTGGAACAATGACCGGGTGGGGGTGGAATATTAGTGTTAATATATACATATATATAAAATATGTATATCACATAACTGCTCCAAGGCTGAACAACCTGAACAGTCCCAAACACCATCATCATCCATATGACCTGCTGAAAATGTCAAGTTTCTCCAAAACCAGTAGAGAAGATTAAAAGTCTCGTGTTAACAAATGAGCCGGACGAAAACAATGATTGATTCAGAGTCATTTCCTTTCCACTGACGGTGAAGGTCTGCACGCTGGAGAGGAAGAGGTTTCAGACAGGGTCATGGTTCTGAGCTCATGAGGAAAGAAATCCTGAACCAATCAGGAGTCGGGAGTCGGGGGATTGTTAGAAATGAATCTGTGACACTTCATCTAATCATCATGTCGTCGGGATCCTGGATGATTTGGATGTTTGTGTGTCAATCAACATCTCTTCACACACACAGCAGCCTGACGGGATGATGGTCTGTTCATGAAGTCAACACCTGTTGCCAGGAGACGAGTGCAGGACGAGAGGACACGCGACGTTGCCTGATTCAGAGCTTTTCATTCCACAACACGGTGAAAGCAGCAGATTGTTCGGCCCCGTTTGAACAGAAGCAGAGAAACAAACAAACTGAGCCAAAAGGAAACGAGAAGAAACGTCAAGCGACTTTTCAAGAACGAGAAACAGAAACTCTTTGGTCGGCGACAACTTGAAAGTTTGGCCTGAAGATGGCGCTAGAGGAGCAAATCTGGCCACGCCCAGTTTGAGCGTTTGGCACGATGACTCCAAATGAAGCAGTTGTCCGCCGCAGATAGAGCCAAGATGGCCGACCGCGTGACAGCACGAGCACGAGCGCCAGAATCTGTCGGGTCAAATCCTTTCAATCAACAGCTGTTGTGATGAACAAACGAGCCAAAGACAGAAAGAGGATGAAGATAAAGTTATCATCAAACTTATTATAACTTCAAACAAAAACATAAAAAATGAACAACAGCATGTGACGCCTGACGAGAGAGAGAAGAACATGCTGATGAATATTAAACCTTTAATCTCTTCTCACACGGGAAGGTTCGACAGAAACTCGTCCTTCACTTTCTTTTCTGAAAACATAAACGATATCAACGTCACACTTTTAAAATAAAAGAATTTTGGGGGGGAAATATTCTATAACAAAAATAAAGAAATTTCCTTTATTTGACTTTAAACTTTGGTTTACACTCAGTTCCTTCAACTGACGATTCATCTGAGGGCAGAGGGAGGAGCCTCTCAGCGCTGACTCCTCCCTCCCTCCCTGACTCCTCCCCCTCAGTCAGTGTCTCTGGGTCTGAGTGACGGACATCCCGAACAGCCGCCGAGTCGCTTCTCCTTGGCGTCGTAGTCGAAGTGCGGCAGGACGACGCTGCCCTCCGCTTCACTCTTGGCTTCGCTGGACGCTCGCTGCTCCTCCACGGACATGATGTGCTTCACCAGACACGTCATGGCCGCGTCGATGTTGGTGTTGTCCTGCAGAGAGAGGTCAAAGGTGAAGGGTCACAGGGCCACACTTTGATTATTATCGTAAAAAAGACAAGAAACGATTCCAACTTGCATCTTCAAACGACAGATCTACTGAGCACAGATCTTTGTGAATTCTGACGAGCAAAGCATTCTGGGTAAATGACAGTTGGCTGGACGTTGAACTTCCGTCACGGTTACGTTTGGTTTTTGGTTCTGTGGTGTGAATGTGGCACTTCCTGTGAAGAGACTTGTTGCTGGGAACAGTCTAGTGATGATGAGACGTGTGAAGACGCAAAGACGGACGAGAACGAGGAGGAAACACGAGCGGACGAGAGCGACGCCGTCGCCGACGCCAGCTCTCACCTTGGCCGAGGTTTCAAACCAGCCGACGAATCCGTAGTCCCTGGAGAAGTTCTCCAGTTTGGGCAGTTTGGGGCAGAGGCCGTGACGCCGCTGGTCACACTTATTGGCCAATAGAACGGCTGGAACTGGCCTCCCGTTGCCCAGGGCGACCTTACGAAAGTAAGCGCACCATCAGTGTTGAGTTAAACAGTTCTGTTTTAGACACATTTTACTGCTATGTTCCCTTCCTCCTCTCCTCCTCCTCTCCTCCTCTCCTCCTCCTCTCCTCCTCCTCTCCTCCTCTCCCCCTCTGCTCTCCTCCCCCTCCTCTCCTCCTCCTCTCCTCCTCTCCTCCTCTCGTCCTCCTCTCCTCCTCCTCCTCTCCTCCTCCCTTCCTCCTCCTCTCGTCCTCCTCTCCTCCTCTCATCCTCCTCTCTTCCTCCTCCTCTCGTCCTCCTCCTCCTCTCCTCCTATTCCTCCTCCTCCTCTCCTCCTCTCTTCCTCCTCTCCTCCTATTCCTCCTCCTCCTCTCCTCCTCTCCTCCTCCTCCTCTCCTCCTCTCTTCCTCCTCCTCTCCTCCTCTCCTCCTCCTCTCCTCCTCTCGTCCTCCTCTCGTCCTCCTCCTCTTCTCCTCTCCTCCTCCTCTCCTCCTCTCATCCTCCTCTCCTCCTCCTCTCCTCCTCTCCCCCTCTCCTCCTCCTCTCCTCCTCTCTCCCTCCTCTCTTCCTCCTCTCCTCCTCCTCTCGTCCTCCTCTCCTCCTCTCCTCCTCCTCTCCTCTCTCTCCTCCTCTCCTCCTCTCGTCCTCCTCCTCTCTTCCTCCTCTCCTCCTCCTCTCATCCTCCTCTCCTCCTCCTCCTCTCCTCCTCTCATCCTCCTCCTCTCCTCCTCTCGTCCTCTCTCCCTCCTCTCGTCCTCCTCTCCTCCTCCTCTCCTCCTATTCCTCCTCCTCCTCTCCTCCTCTCCTCCTCCTCCTCTCCTCCTCCTCTCCTCTCTCTCCTCCTCTCCTCCTCTCGTCCTCCTCCTCTCTTCCTCCTCCTCTCCTCCTCTCCTCCTCCTCTCATCCTCCTCTCCTCCTCCTCCTCTCCTCCTCTCTTCCTCCTCCTCTCCTCCTCTCGTCCTCTCTCCCTCCTCTCGTCCTCCTCTCTTCCTCCTCTCCTCCTCTCCTCCTCTCTCCCTCCTCTCGTCCTCCTCTCCTCCTCCTCTCCTCCTCCTCCTCTCCTCCTCCTCTCATCCTCCTCTCCTCCTCCTCTCCTCCTCTCCTCCTCCTCTCCTCCTCCTCCTCCTCTCCTCCTCTCGTCCTCCTCTCGTCCTCCTCCTCTCTTCCTCCTCCTCTCCTCCTCTCCTCCTCCTCTCGTCCTCCTCTCCTCCTCCTCTCGTCCTCCTCCTCTCTTCCTCCTCCTCTCCTCCTCTCGTCCTCCTCTCGTCCTCCTCTCCTCCTCTCGTCCTCCTCTCTCCCTCCTCTCCTCCTCCTCTCCTCCTCTCTTCCTCCTCCTCTCCTCCTCTCGTCCTCCTCTCTTCCTCCTCTCCTCCTCTCTCCCTCCTCTCCTCCTCTCCTCCTCTCTTCCTCCTCCTCTCCTCCTCTCGTCCTCCTCTCGTCCTCCTCTCCTCCTCCTCTCCTCCTCTCCTCCTCCTCTCTCCCTCCTCTCCTCCTCTCCTCCTCTCGTCCTCCTCTCTTCCTCCTCTCCTCCTCTCTCCCTCCTCTCCTCCTCTCCTCCTCTCTTCCTCCTCCTCTCCTCCTCTCGTCCTCCTCTCGTCCTCCTCTCATCCTCCTCTCGTCCTCCTCTCATCCTCCTCTCCTCCTCCTCTCCTCCTCCTCTCCTCCTCTCATCCTCCTCTCGTCCTCCTCTCCTCACCTTCGAGTCCAGGTCTCCCTTCCACTTGAGGACGGCCTGGAACGTGGACAGCCGCGTCATGTCGAAGACGACCAGCGCCCCCACCGCCTCTCGGTAGTAGACCCGGGTCATGTTGCCGTAGCGCTCCTGCCCTGTTGAAGAGGAGAATCACCACATGTGACTTCCACCTCTGAGGGAGGTCAACACATCACACAGAGGTCGTCTGAGTGACTCGGACTACAGATGAGACAGATTGAGATCAACGAAATAACAGACCAACTGAAAATAGAGACAAGGGAACGTTCTTCTTCTTCTTCTTGCTCTGTCACGACACAAACTCTTCATTTGAAAACTAAAGCCTGACAACACCAATACAACAACACAACGACAACATGACAACAACACAACAACAACATGACAACAACACAACAACAACACAACAACAACACGACAACAACACGACAACAACACGACAACAACACAACATGACAACAACATGACAACAACATAACAACACAACAACAACAACATGACAACAACACGACAACAACAACAACAACAACATGACAACAACACAACAACAACACAACAACAACAACATGACAACAACATCACAACAACACGACAACAACACGACAACAACACGACAACAACAAGATGACAACTCAACGACAACACGACAACAACACGACAACAACACGACAACAACACAACGACAACATGACCACAACACGACAACAAGATGACAACATGACAACGACATGACAACAACACGACCACAACATGACCACAACACGACAACAAGACGACAACATGACAACGACATGACAACAACACGACCACAACATGACAACAACACGACAACAAGACGACAACATGACAACGACATGACGATCCACTTCTCCACAGACAATCATTGTGCAGACGACCTCTCTGACGCTCAGCGAGACGGGACAGAACTTCCTGTGTCCCGTCTCGCGTGTGTCTTCATGACAAAACGTTCATTGGAGACATTTCTCCTGGTGAAGGATTGAGAAGCGTGTGACATGTTAAAGTGAGTCTCCAGGAAACAAATGGAGTCAGTGTAATATCGTGTGTGTGTGTGTGTGTGTGTGTGTGTGTGTGTGTGCAACTGAATGAGTAAGTCTTTATCCTCGAAGCTAACTTCCTCCACATGATCCTAATATAGTGTTGAATCAGCAAGAGAACATCTGACACACACACACACACACACACACACACACACACACGACCTATAAAAACCGCTGATGAAAATAACCGTTGGTCTTACACGCCCAAAACCACACACACACACACGCACATGCACGCACACAAACACACGCACACACACGCACACACACAGCGTGTCTGACAGCAGATAACATCTTTGAACAACAGTGAGAGTGAGACTCTGTCTTCAATACAACATGAACGTTAGTCCAACAACAGTTTAGATCTTGGAGTCGATGAGTTCGTCCTGTTCGGAGACAAACAGCCACACCAGCTGCTCCGTCCAATAGGTGCAGTGTCCTCCAGCTCTGAGTCAGGCCACGCCCCCTGCTCCTACAAAATGTGGTTACTTCTGATGGCGCCGGTGCAAGTTCACCACAGTGACGTATTGAAGTTTCAGGTGCGACGTCATTCTGCCCATCATCAACAATGATTCTGACGCCGTCATTCAACAAACAACAACTCCACAGTGACGCTTCAAATTCCCTGTGGATCGTGACTATTGGACGAAGCGACTGGACAAAGGGAGCAGATGGGACCAAAGTTCACTCCTTCATGCAAATGTACTTGACAACGCTTATCAGCTGTCGTGTTGCTCAAAGGCGGAGTTCGCTCGGCAGGAAGCTACTGTAGAAGAAGACGGGAGCTAAACCGCAGTGTGTGTTTGTGTGTGTGTGTGTGTTGGGAAAGGTATTTCCAAAAGAATGTGAAATCTAATTACACGCAGCCAGAGAAAGTTTTATAAGACGAATACAAAGAGCTTTTCTCTTGATAGCAGCTAATCTGCTGAGCCGTGCGACGCATTAGACTCTGGACCGCTGCTGCCGAGGAAACGCTGGTCAGTAGCAACATGACCGACCACGTCTGCATCACGCACCATGATCTTCTCTGTATCACGCACCATCATGGATCACACACCATCATGGATCATACACCATCATGGATCACACACCATCATGGATCAGACACCATCATCTATCACACACACCATCATGGATCAGACACCATCATCTATCACACACACCATCATCTATCTCACACACCATCATCTATCACACACCATCATCTATCACACACACCATCATCTATCACACACACCATCATCTATCACACACCATCATCTATCACACACACAATCATTTATCACACACACCATCATGGATCACACACCATCATGGATCATACACCATCATGGATCACACACCATCATGGATCAGACACCATCATCTATCACACACACCATCATGTATCTCACACACCATCATCTATCACACACCATCATCTATCACACACACCATCATGGATCACACACCATCATCTATCACACACACCATCATCTATCACACACCATCATCTATCACACACCATCATCTGTCACACACACCATCATCTATCACACACACCATCATTTATCACACACACCATCATCTATCACACACACCATCATCTATCACACACCATCATCTATCACACACACCATTATCTATCACACACCATCATCTATCACACACACCATCATCTATCACACACACCATCATCTATCACACACCATCATCTATCACACACACCATCATCTATCACACACACCATCATCTATCACACACACCATCATCTATCACACACACCATCATTTATCACACACCATCATCTATCACACACACCATCATCTATCACACACACCATCATTTATCACACACACCATCATCTATCACACACACCATCATGGATCACACACCATCATCTATCACACACCATCATCTATCTCACACACCATCATCTATCACACACCATCATCTATCACACACCATCATCTATCTCACACACCATCATCTATCTCACACACCATCATGGATCAGACACCATCATCTATCACACACACCATCATCTATCACACACCATCATCTATCACACACCATCATCTATCACACACCATCATGGATCACACACCATCATGGATCACACGCCATCATGGATCACACACCATCATGGATCACACACCATCATTTATCACACACACCATCATCTATCACACACACCATCATCTATCACACACCATCATGGATCACACGCCATCATGGATCACACACCATCATGGATCACACACCATCATCTATCACACACCATCATGGATCACACACCATCATCTATCACACACAGCATCATCTATCACACATCATCATCTATCACACACCATCATCTATCACACACACCATCATGGATCAAACACCATCATCTATCTCACACACCATCATCTATCACACACACCATCATGGATCACACACCATCATCTATCACACGCCATCATGGATCACACACCATCATCTATCACACACCATCATGGATCACACGCCATAATGGATCACACACCATCATGGATCACACACCATCATCTATCACACACCATCATGGATCACACACCATCATCTATCACACACCATCATGGATCACACACCATCATCTATCACACACCATCATGGATCACACACCATCATGGATCACACACCATCATCTATCACACACCATCATGGATCACACACCATCATCTATCACACACCATCATGGATCACACACCATCATGGATCACACACCATCATCTATCACACACCATCATGTATCACACACCATCATGTATCACACACCATCATCTATCACACACTATCATCTATCACACACCATCATCTATCTCACACTATCATCTATCACACACCATCATCTATCACACACCATCATGTATCACACACCATCATGTATCATACACCATCATGTATCATACACCATCATGTATCACACACTATCATCTATCACACACTATCATCTATCACACACCATCATCTATCACACACCATCATGTATCACACACCATCATGTATCATACACCATCATGTATCATACACCATCATGTATCACGCACCATCATCATCTCTGTATCACACCATCATGGCTGCATGTGTCAGCAACATGCAGCCGACGAGTGAGGAGAGGCAGGCCGACGAGGTCACGTGGTTCATTGCAGTGAGTTGATGACTTCAACAGTTACATCACATCCTAACCCCTTAAGGACCTCAAGGACCTCAAGGACCTCAAGGACCTCAAGGACCTGTGTCTGATACCTGGGGTCCCTCAGGGCTCTGTCCTGGGCCCCGTCCTCTTCTCTCTGTACACCAGCTCATTCGACTCAGTTTTCCTCCCATATGCAGACGACACCCAACTCGTGGTCCTTTCCACAATATGACAACAGGTGGCAGCACAATCTCTGCTGGACGTTGACGCTCCACCTGAAGCTCAATCTGGACCCAGATGTTTCTCATCACCATGGCCACTCTGGTGATGAAGCTGCTGTGACTCTGGACGACCAGATGTTCTTCTGCAGATTCATCCTCCACCACATCAGGACGATTCGTCTGTTCCTCGTCGAGAAGATCGACACAGGTGTTGGTGCAGGTTCGTGTCAACTCACGTCTGGACGACTAGCTGCTCTGCCCACATGTGACCTCCAACCTCTGCAGCTCATCCAGAATGCAGCGGCCCGGTTGGTCTTCAACCTGCCACCGCTCCTCCTCCTCCTCCTGCACTAGCCGGACCGATGGAGGCTCGAATCCGATTCAAGACTCTGGTCCTCGCCTACCGAGCTGCGAATGGTTCAAGCCCGTCCTACATCCAGAACATGGTCCGACCTTCACCTCAACCCGTCCACTCCGCTCTGCTCCTCCCTTTCCGCGAGGGGGCGGAGCCACCGCTCATCTACATCCTGTCTGTTTTCTGTCCCCGTTGACATCAGGACAGAAGAAACACTTCAACGCTTCTGTCGCAGACTGAAAACTCACTCGTTTAATTCATTATTAAATCCTTTTTTTCCAAAATTAGTACTTGAAGCTGTTGTTTGTTGGAAGAATCAACCTGTGAGATATTAAATTGACTTTGACAGCTCTTAGATTATTACAGCCACTTTCATACTGACGTATATTTATTCTGACGTGTTCCATAAGAAATAACTATGTACGAGTATTTGAAGTATATATGTATCATGACGTCTGAGTCTGCCAACAAACTATACCTGTTCCTAATGCACTTTATAAATATTAAATTATAGCGTCACCCACCGGCTGCTTACTTCAGAATGGATTTTAAATATTATTTCATTAGTTCATAAATCTCCAACGTGTACATCAGATGATAATGTGGATATGTTTCAAGGTAAACTCAAAGACCTTTTAAAAAGTCAAGCTTTTAATTCGATTTTTTTATATTTGAATTATTCATTTATGTCTATTTATCTATAAATATTAGACGGTTTCATGCTTTTCCTCGTTTCAAACTTTTACTCAGTTCCTGATATTTTTGCTTTTGGTACGTTTGTGTGCCAAATAAAGTGCTGGACAAATAAAGTCTGACTGATTGATTGAATGTGATCCAAAGATAATAATCATAATATGAACTGATCAAAACTCCTCTAGCTTCGTCCATCACATATTCTTTTGAATACAACTCATTTCATCAATCAAGAAACTACATTTTCTCCTGTGCACATTTATAATCCAAGGACACAGCTGTACAAACTGAAAAGATGACTCATAATATCAATATCACATGTGCTTTTCTTGAACTCTATGTAAATCTACTGATGTTGAAGAGCCAGTTCTGTCGGGACGGTTCCTACCCGAGGCCAGTGACGCTCACCTGTCACCTGTCACATGAGCACGTGAGCTTCATGTTGTAATGACGAGCTGCTCATAGAAACAATCTGCGGTCAGTTGTACAGTAACTTATCTCGTGGAGCTTCTCTCTCTCTCTCTCTCTCTACGCACCGGCGATGTCCCACAGCTGCAGCCGCAGCACCGTCTTCTGGTCCCAGCTCAGCACCTTCAGGGCGAAGTCCACGCCGATGGTGGCGCGGTAGTGCTGCGAGAAGACCTGGTGCACGTAGCGCTTGATGATGGACGTCTTCCCGGCGCCCAGGTCCCCGATGACCAGGACTTTGAGCAGCCGCTCGTGCTGCATCGCTGCTGCTGCTGCTGAGGAAGAGGAGGTGGAGAGGGAGAGGAGAGGAAGAGGTGGAGGAGGAGAGGAGAGGAGGAGGAGGGGAGGAGGAGAGGAGGAGATGGAGGTGGAGGTGGAGAGGAGGAGGGGAGTAGGAGAGGAGGAGATGGAGGTGGAGGTGGAGAGAAGGAGAGGTGGAGATGGAGAGGAGGAGCGCGCGTCTGCAGGCGAGTGGCACAGCGACGTCTCCAATTATTACGCGCTGCGCATGAGGAGGACGCGCGGAGCTGCGGAGGGTTTGTCCACTCGCGGTGAGTCTGCGGTCATGTGTGGAGGCAGAGACTCCTACTGACAAAATAAATGAGTGAATAAACGAGTCGTGTGGCAGGATTTTAGTTCTGTGAAAGAAAAAATGATCTAGAAGTTAAAAAAGAAACCCTAATACGCACCAAAAAGAGAAGAAAGAAAAAAGGATATTGTGAGAATTACAGTTTCTTTTCAAGTAGATATGGGCGGCCCGTGACGTCAACAATATTAAAATAAATTAAAAACGACGTGAGTTGAGTCCAGGAGGTCGAGAATCGTCTGGTGTCGCTGCGCGTAAAACCTGCGGACGTCATGTTGGACAAGTGAAGAACTGGTGTCTGTGGACCGCTGCAGAGGACGAGGGGGAGGGGGAGGAGGAGGAGAAGAAGAAGAAGAATAAACAAACAAGACAAACCGACAGTTTGTTCGGTCTGTTCCACCCGAGGGTTGTGTGAACATCTGCTCCACTGTTCGAGCCCAGAGGAGACTGCGTCGGAAGACCACGCCCCCCTGTCATTGTCAGTGTCAGTGTGTGTGTGTGTGTGTGTGTTCATGTACAGCCATCTTTGTGAGGAACACCGCGGGTAATTTATCTTTTGAGTGAGGACCATTTTGGAAAGTGAGGACATTTAGGCTGGTCCTCGCAACTTCAAGGGGCTGTTTGAGGGTTAAGACTTGATTTTAGGGTTAGGCATTTAGTTGTGATGGTTAAGGTTAGGGTAAGGGGCTAGGGAATGGGTTATGTCAATGGGGGTCCTCACAAAGATAGCTGTACAAACATGTGTGTGTGTGTGTGTGTGTGTGTGTGTGTGTGTGTGTGTTGTTTCACAACAGAATCCAACTCACTCAAATCGAATCAAATGATTCTATTATTCCATTACTTCTAACTTTCCTCTATTGAGGATGAAACGTGGATCTGAACTCTGAGTTCTCGTGTTTCTCCCTCGCAGGAAAGTGTTGTAGTAAAACAATCCCCTTCAAACTTTAACAATATTCTGTACAAATCTTGGTCACGGGACCAGACGGTGAATATCTCATGTGTCACATTTTCACATTCTGGTTCAGTTCCTCTCCATTGACGTTAAATTCAAAGACGTTAAATTCAAAGACGAGACAATAACAACACGTTGTCTGAAGATGATAAAACAACATTAAATCAAACCTGTCGATCAGCAGCATGACGGAATCAATATGTATGGATTTTCCTTTGCTGCATTAAAGATCAATAACTCTATAGGGTTGTGTGAACATCTGCTCCACTGTTCGAGCCCAGAGGAGACTGCGTCGGAAGACCACGCCCCCCTGTCATTGTCAGTGTCAGTGTGTGTGTGTGTGTGTGTGTTCATGTACAGCCATCTTTGTGAGGAACACCGCGGGTAATTTATCTTTTGAGTGAGGACCATTTTGGAAAGTGAGGACATTTAGGCTGGTCCTCGCAACTTCAAGGGGCTGTTTGAGGGTTAAGACTTGATTTTAGGGTTAGGCATTTAGTTGTGATGGTTAAGGTTAGGGTAAGGGGCTAGGGAATGGGTTATGTCAATGGGGGTCCTCACAAAGATAGCTGTACAAACATGTGTGTGTGTGTGTGTGTGTGTGTGTGTGTGTGTGTGTGTTGTTTCACAACAGAATCCAACTCACTCAAATCGAATCAAATGATTCTATTATTCCATTACTTCTAACTTTCCTCTATTGAGGATGAAACGTGGATCTGAACTCTGAGTTCTCGTGTTTCTCCCTCTCATTTCATACAGTAGTTCATCACCATACAGTTGCTCCTGATACACGATGAACATGTTTGTGTTATTCATCCTCAAAGACCGAAACTATATTTTCAACAGATGGTTTGTGGAAAAAACTTCTTGTTTTATCAACTTGAAAGAAAAACTGTCAGTCGAACGCAGATTTGACTCCAGCGACACTTTTGTCATCGAGTTCCAAAGTTTGTCAGCGAGTTGATTATCAGACTAGAAATGGTGTTATTAGTGTAGTTGAGGACAAATGTTTCTTAAATTAAAAAAAAAAGAATAAACCAGAAAGACAAACTAGACCTTATAGTAAAATTCATGCGACTGCTCATTTGTGGAGTTTCACAGATTCATGTTGAAGAAAAAAATGTCTCATCTCTACACGTGATCAACTCTTATAAACCTAAGACAATATTCAGATTCAGAAAAGTGGATCAAATATTGAGACCGCTTAAAAAACCTCAAACAAAAAATAAAACCTCATGACACACACACACATACACGATTCATATTATGTGTTTTTAAAAAAAACGACACCTCCCACTTTGCAGCGCGTCCACTTCCGTGTATGCGCACTGGTCCATGCGCATATGGCCACATCGCAGCGTCTCTCCTGAAAAGAGCAGCTGATGGTTTTTATATCTGGACTTTGTGTTTCTGAATCATTCTCTTCCATCTCATATCACGAGACTGGGTTTATATGAATATAAATACATATATCTATTCATATAAACTCACTGCAGATACTTTATAGACAGCCTCTTGTACTTTAAGTAATCGGATGATCCTCTCCTCTCCAGGTTCCACTGCTGCGCCCCCGCTCGGAGCTTTACGGTAGTGGTGCTGATGCGGGATGAGTCAGGCGATGTGATGATGATGATGATGATGCTGCCGCTGCCATTTCATCAGCAGCTCGAGCCCACAGAGCGCAGACGGACGGACGCGACACCGCGGGGTTCCCCTCCCGTCCTGCCGTCGTAGAGCTCCATCCATCCGGCCGGTAGGAAGCGCACATCCTCGGGGGCGTTGTTCTGTTGGCACCTGCTCCGGGAGCGGCTCTTCTCCTCCGCCTCGACCGGGCCTGACGCGGCCCTGAGTCCGGGGCCTTCACACCCGAGCTCCTGATCCGCGGTCATCGCCGCGTCACGACGCACATCGAGTCCCGCGGAGGCCTCGTGTTTCCTCCCGGATCGACCCGGCTCGTCCGACCCGTCGGTGCCACGATGGAGCCCGCGTCCGGCCGGTCCTGGGCCTAGAGAGTCCGCTCCTCCTCCTCCAGCACCGACAGGTCGTCTGATCATAATCATAAGCATCTGAATATGGCTCAGTCCCTTGACCGTAATGACGTCATGAGTATACATCAGTGTGTTTGAGATGTGGACGGGTCGGTGAGAGATTCGGTCCCTGATGTCTGATGGGAGTCTGGTCCCTGTCTGCGGGTCTGATGGTCTCAGTCTCACGTCGAGATGCTTCACTTCGTGTGAAAAATCATGATCACTTGCAGGAAAGTGTTGTAGTAAAACAATCCCCTTCAAACTTTAACAATATTCTGTACAAATCTTGGTCACGGGACCAGACGGTGAATATCTCATGTGTCACATTTTCACATTCTGGTTCAGTTCCTCTCCATTGACGTTAAATTCAAAGACGTTAAATTCAAAGACGAGACAATAACAACACGTTGTCTGAAGATGATAAAACAACATTAAATCAAACCTGTCGATCAGCAGCATGACGGAATCAATATGTATGGATTTTCCTTTGCTGCATTAAAGATCAATAACTCTATAGTTTGACCCATTGAGGTTTTTATTACATGAAAATCTCCCCTCGACCAAAATAATATTATTGATTATAATTTGAGAAGTTTTCTCAGAGACGATTTGAAGATGGAGCGATGACGGATTATTGTAAAGAGACGTATTCTGTAACTATTCTAGAGTCTTTACTGGAGTGAAAGTACAAGAGTACTACGAGCTAAAAGTATCCACAGTAGTATTTATCTTTATATACAGTATAATAAAGGACAGGAAATTCATAATTTCTGACTAAATGTAAAATTTTAAGCGGCATTTTGGGAAATAATCTGACAGATTGGACACAGTTATGTCTTTGTGTTGTAAAGAAACTTATTCTGTGGAAAAGAAGTTGAAGACATAAACTCTGTAGGTCGTCACTGGAGAATCATGCTTAAATATTAAAGTCATATTTGACTGAATTATTGATCGAGGTCGAGGCAGAAGCTAACGTGTTTATAATAAATCAATTAATACGGATTTACTGTAGTTCTCAGATAAATGTAGTGTAATAAAAATGTATGAAGTAGAGACTTAAATATAGTTAATGTACTTAATGTTTTGTCATAATTAATGTTTTGAGAGTTTTGTTTGCATCTTCAGCCAATTTCAGACCCGAACTCCGGGAAACGGGACCTAAGTGTGAAAAAGGGTTAGGGTTAGGCCAATAATCCAAAAAGCGGCATATTAAAAACATCAGTTGAAGCATAAGAGGCTTTTCTCTCATATCTCGTGGTTTGAATCGAATCATGGAGCGAATACAAAGAGTCGCAGTGACGTGTGTGTGGTCGTTTAGAAAATGGGGAGCTCAAATAAAGCGATCTGATTGGTTCATAGTCGTGGTTTAAATGAGCGTATACCGAGGCTATGACGTCGAATCAGTTGTCACAGGTTCGTATCCCTCTGAGGAAGTAACGACGTGAGCAGCGACGGAGCGAAGTTGAGGAAACGTACGAGGCTCAAAGGTCACGGAGAGGTTGTAGTTTTGGAATGGGCTGCGGCCCACAGTCTCTCTGAAGAACGCTACAGTGTGTTGCATAGCAACCGCCGAGCACAAAAAATAAACTTTTTTGACCTAATAAGAAAAATCCATATTGTAAAGTGAGTCTATTAATTTTATTTCGCCGAACTTGTAACTGTTCCATAAAAGCTACAGCTGTAATTATAGAGCGCAGACCCGTCGTAATGTACACGGCCACTAGAGGTCGGAGGTCAGAAGTCAGCGGTGGACCTGGTGAAATGATTCAATGTATTTCCTTATATTCTGTAAAGTCCTCGTGCTGATTCTTTGTTCATCGATCATTTGATGCGCTCCGAGGCTAAAACAGCACGTGTGTCGTACCTCCTGTCACCAGTGGAGGCGCTGTTGTAACAACCATACAGACAGAGTTCGTCTGACATGAACATTAATAAATAAGATGCACATTTACTAAAGAACTAGATGTTTAATTTAACATCAATATCAAGCTACACGGAGTTCACATACATCATGAATCCATATAGATGCTTTCAGCTCCTGTAGTTGTCAAATGTATAAAAATAATCTAATGTTGATTTTCTCTCTATGTCTCTTTCGGTTTCTCGCTCACTGACCCACCCACCGACCGACCGACAGGCAGACAGACAGACAGACAGACAGACAGACAGACAGACCCACCGACCGACCGACAGGCAGACAGACAGACAGACAGACAGACAGACAGACAGACCCACCGACCGACCGACCCATCGACCCACTGACCGACCGACAGGCAGACAGACGGACAGACAGACAGACAGACAGACAGACCCACCGACCGACCGACAGACAGACAGACAGACAGACAGGCAGACAGACAGACAGACAGACAGACAGACCCACCGACCCACCGACAGGCAGACAAACAGACAGACAGACAGACAGACCGACAGGCAGACAAACAGACAAACAGACAGACAGACAGACAGACAGACAGACAGACAGACAGACAGACAGACAAACAGACAGACAGACAGACAGACAGACAGACAGACAGACAGACAGACCCACCGACCGACCGACCCATCGACCCACTGACCGACCGACAGGCAGACAGACAGACAAACAGACAGACAGACAGACAGACAGACAGACCAACCGACCGACCGACAGACAGACAGACAGACAGACAGACAGACAGACAGACCAACCGACCGACCGACAGACAGACAGACAGACAGACCCACGACCCATCGACCCACTGACCGACCGACCAACCCACAGACAGACAGACCGACAGACAGACAGACAGACAGACAGACAGACCGACCGAGCGCCGGGCCGCGTCATGGAGGCCATCTGGCTCTACCAGTTCCGGCTCATCGTCATCGGCGACTCGACGGTGGGGAAGTCGTGTCTGATCCGCCGCTTCACAGAGGGCCGCTTCGCGCAGGTGTCGGACCCCACGGTGGGCGTGGACTTCTTCTCCCGCCTGGTGGAGATCGAGCCCGGCAAGAGGATCAAGCTGCAGATCTGGGACACGGCGGGTCAGGAGCGCTTCAGGTACGGAAGATGATGATGATGATGAGATTTATTGGAGAATTGATACCCACTGTGCTACATGAAATCATATTTATTTACAGTGGATGTGAAGTATTTAGTAGCGAAACCACAAAATAACAATAAAAAAAACATTTTAAACATAAGCATCTTTAAGATATCAGTTTGCCGCCTATAGGTCACTGTTATATTGTTTGACTTCTGGTATATTAATGCGGCAGCTGGTTCAAACGACTTTACATGATATTGTGTAGTTTCATCAACAGAAGGAAGGAATATGATATCTAATGAAATGATAATATGCGGTTTATAAAAAGGTTCATCTGAAACCCAACGACACTTCGTCCGTCAGAAATATAGTGAATTATTAGTAAGTATAAACTTGTCTTGTATCTTTAATTAAGTTCAGAACTTCAGTGAATTCTGCTCCACAACCTCTGTTGTAACGACAGTAACGTACAGTAACAACAGGAATGTACAGTAACAACAGGAATGTACAGTAACAACATTAACGTACAGTAACAACAGGAATGTACAGTAACAACAGTAACGTACAGTAACAACAGGAATGTACAGTAACAGCAGTAATGTACATTAATGTACAGTAATGTGCAGTAACAACAGGAATGTACAGTAACGTGCAGTAACGTACAGTAATGTACAGTGGCAACAGTAATGTACAGTAACAACAGGAATGTACAGTAACGTGCAGTAACAGCAGTAATGTGCAGTAACAACAGTAATGTACAGTAACGTGCAGTAACGTACAGTAATGTACAGTGGCAACAGTAATGTACAGTAACGTGCAGTAACGTGCAGTAACGTACAGTAATGTACAGTGGCAACAGTAATGTACAGTAACAACAGTAACGTACAGTAACAACAGTAACGTATGGTCAGGGATTGAGCCTGAAGGTCTGAAAACTGGAATTTCTACCTGGAACTAAATTTGCCTGAGCAAAGAAAAGATCCGGGATTCAAAACGAGCCGCGACGCGGCGCAGGAGGAGAAAGGGACCCGAGGGGTTTGTCTCTGAGGAGGAGGAGGCGGCCATGTTTTCTTTTCACCTGAAACATCACAGGTGATTCACAACAAACACAGTTCCGTCGATTCAAATCGAGCCTGTCACAGGTCCGAGGTTCGTGCATTTTGTAAATCATAAAGTTGAAACGAGTGTGTCGATAACACACACACACACACACACACACCATGACAGAAGGGCCTGCTCTCACCTGTCACCGTGATCACCGTCTCCACGGCAACTGTGACACGTTGACAGCGAAGGACGAGTCTGAAAAAAAAAAAAATCATCCGCAATGCAAAACACCACAGGAGCCATTTTGAGACTCGTGAGGAAGAAGAATATTTTTCATACGTTTCCATCATCACTTCAATCTGTCGTCGACACCCGACACCTCCATCACTTCTCTCGCTCTCACGTTCCTTCACGCCTCCCGTCATCCGTTTCTCTCCGGTTACATAACGACCTTTTATTATTATTATTCTTATTATTCCCTCTCCTTCTCTTTGTCCTGACCCAGTGTCGTGCAGCACAAACCCTCTAAATCCAATATCAAGATTTATCAATCACGTCCATAACTGTGTCTGAGAGCGTCGCCACGTTCTCCTTAGTGGAAACAAAATCCAAATCGCTCCCGACGCTGAGATCCGGAAGGAGACAAATTTAAAAGTTCTATTCAAGGATCGACTGTTGGTTCTAAATATCGGTTTCAAAACTATATTTCAGAGCTCTCTCCATGACATCGTCACATCTCTGTTCTGGTGCCACCTGCTGGTCACAGGTCGGTAAGACAACACGACCACGACAAACAAGCTCTTCAAGTACTGGGGGGAAATTAAATCCAGATTTCTTCAATGGTTTATGACCGACGTTTGTTTTATAAAGAGAATACACGACTTAGCCCCGCCCCCTTCAACCGCTTACGTAACAGGTGTCTTTACTTGTTTCTTTGTACCAACCCGTGCAGGTCCATTACCAGGGCCTACTACCGTAACTCAGTGGGCGGGCTCCTCCTCTTCGACATCACCAACCGCCGCTCCTTCCAGAACGTCCACGATTGGCTGGAGGAGGCCCGCAGCCACGTCCAACCCCACAGCATCGTCTTCCTATTGGTCGGCCACAAGTGTGACCTGGAGGCCCAGCGCCAGGTGTGTACGGTACAGTCCAGTACGTTACAGTACAGTCCAGTCCAGTACAGTCCAGTACGGTACAGTACAGTCCAGTCCAGTATGTTACAGTACGGTACAGTCCAGTACGGTAAAGTCCAGTCCATTACAGTACAGTACGGTACAGTACAGTCCAGTCCAGTATGTTACAGTACAGTCCATTACAGTACAGTACAGTACGGTACAGTCCAGTACGGTACAGTCCATTACAGTACAGTCCAGTCCAGTCCATTACAGTCCAGTACGGTATAGTCCAGTCCAGTCCAGTCCATTACAATCCAGTCCAGTCCATTACAGTCCAGTCCAGTCCATTACAGTACAGTGTAGTACGGTACAGTCCATTACAGTACAATCCAGTCCAGTCCATTACAGTACAGTCCAGTACAGTCCAGTACGGTACAGTACAGTATAGTACAGTCCATTACAGTACAGTCCAGTACGTCACATTACAGTACAATACAGTACGGTACAGTACAGTTAGGCAGCTGAACTGAAATATGAACTCAGTCATTTCTTTAGAGCTGCAACAGTTATCGATCAGTAATCGACTACTAAATTTATCGCCAACTATTTTCAATAATCGATTAATCTGTTCAAGTACTTTTTATGAAAAAAAAAGTCAGAATTCTTTGATTTCAGCTTCTTATATGTGAATATGTTCTGGTTTCTTTGCTCCTCTGTGACAGTGAACTGAAGATCTCTGGTGTGTGGACAAAACAAAACATTTTTGGATTTGTGGAACACGATCAACATGTTTCACCATTTTATGAACCAAACAACTAATTGATGAATGGAGAAAATAATTGACAGATTAGTGGATTATGAAAATAATCGTTAGTTGCAGCCATCCTTTTCTCACAATTTCGTTGCTGCAGATGGAGACTGGCTCTTTTGAATGTTACGTCATATATATATATATATACATATATATATATATATATATATATAGAGAGAGAGAGAGAGAGAGAGAGAGAGAGAGAGAGAGAGAGAGAGAGGATTTATCAAAGTGTGCAGGTTTAAAACTAACCTTTTGTCCAGTTCTAGATCAGCTGCGAGTCGTCAGGTTTAATCTCGGGTTATTATTTATTATTTAGTTATTTACAGGCTCATATGAAGAAATGCTGAGTCATCTTGTGTTTCCTGTCGTCATCTGTCTCTCATCACGTACAGTAGAAGTCTGATTGTCTCCAACATGTAACTGAGAGCGGATGATTCAATGTTTTTCTTCAGTCTCTGGGAACGTCGTCCTGGTGATCTGGATTTAAGATCTCAGAACTCTTGTCCAGTTTCCCCATGAGGATGTTTCATCATATCGAACTTGATCTTCCAGGTGACCCGTCAGGAGGCGGAGAAGCTGGCCGGAGCGTACGGGATGCGCTACATCGAGACGTCGGCGCGCGACGCCATCAACGTGGAGCACGCCTTCACTGAGCTGACCCGGGACATCTTCGCCCTGGTGCGGTCCGGCGACATCACCATCCAGGAGGGCTGGGAGGGCGTGAAGAGCGGGTTCGTGCCCAACGTGGTCCACTCCTCCGAGGAGGTGACCAAGAGCGACCGCCGCTGCCTCTGTTGATCTGGACAGAGTCCAGCAATGGGAGGAAGGATTCAGAGGAAACTGTTGGTGACCCCTCTGTTGTTCTGTCTTCAGACCCAAGACTAAAGGATTGTTTGAAGAATGAGGGCGTCACGGAACCTGAGTGGACAACTGAAGGGAAGTGTCTGAAGGCTCGTTCACTGACGTTCTGTTCTGGGCTTCTTGTCCTGAACGTCTTCGAAAGGCCTCAGAACGAGGATTCGTGAGCCGACTCCTTCTTTCTCCCGTCATCTCTCCCTTCACGACTCCTTCCACTGGATTCTCCTCTTCTCCTTCAATATGCAATTACATGATGATCACATACGAACCCACCACCATCACACTGTCCAACGTGGCTCATTCTCGAACCTCTCGATCGCCTCATCCTCGGTGACAGGAGTCATTGTTTCTCATGTGCTGACACGTTCCACCGTCCGAGTCCTGGAGAAGAATCTGATTATTTCTCTGTGGAACAATCCACACCTCCAGTGAACTCAATGATATTGACAACGTACTAACGTCCACTAGCATTCTGCCAATTTCACCCGTTGGACTGAAACAGGAAGAGACGAGTACAGCTTCACTGACGGAGTTCGGACTTCTGACTCCTAACTCTCCGCCTTCATCTGGTCGCGAGTGGAGAGCCAGACGGCAAAGCTTAATCTGGGACATTTAGAGAAACCTGATCAACGGACTCCACAGCAGAACCACATGACCTAGACCCGTGTGTGGACGGGACTGTCCCACCACAAGGGTCCAGTCTCCATCCAACCAGCCCGACGCCGACACCGGGACACGACGAGCTGAGAGGTTTTCATTTCAACAAGCCTTATAGTTGTGTGTCATATCACATTGTTCATTTTCAGTTGAATGTATTCCAGTCTAACAGGGAGCAACGTGATTGGTTCTACACTCTTCTAACTCTTCGTTCTTTTTAATGGCGCATCATCGACACCTTCCGCTCCGCCGTTTCCCCTTCGTCCTCCGACAGTGGCAGATATTAAAATGCAAAAGAACAGCGGTCGATGTAGGGACTTTTTATTGTAGCGCTGATGTCCTGATATCTGTCGTCTGATGTTAGTGCACAACGACAACTAACCCGAACCGTAACACGATTAAGTGCTGCATTTAAAAGCTTTAAAAGTCTCAAATCAAAGAGAATATGATGTAACAACGTCGCCCGCCATCTTCTGAATTCCAGGAGACGTGACAACACGCACGGACCAACGACCAGCTCCTTCTCATCTGGTTGCTGTTTCCGTGTTCTCGGTCGCAGACGGACTCGGTGCAGGTGGATGTGTCTCCGTGACGACTGGAAGCTGCACTGATTGGACAGGGTTAAATAGGTAAAGTCGAAAAAACTCTTTTCAACCACACGTTGCTCAGATTGAACCTCATCTTTGACACAGATGACGTCCGAATCAGGTTCTGGTTCGATGAACATGTGGTCGAACGTGAGTTGATTGACACCAACCCCATGACCTTATGTAAAGGCCTGCGTGGCCCAGTGCAGAGCTAAAACTCCCGATCGTGACCAGGAGGTGGCGCTGCTCTCGCCGCGTTGCCACCTGAACCTGCAGGATGCTGCTGCTGCTCCGGGCCCTCGCTCCTGTCCACGCCTGCGTTAGAGAACAATGAATCACGACGTCTGCGAATGACATGAACAAGATTCATGTCTTTATCAGAAAGTTTAAGCATCATGGGTTTTTACTCTGTGTCATTTCAAATATTTCATTATTGGCTGCACCACGTTCAAGCTGTCGTTGATGTGAGCGGAGACCTAATTGAACGTGATGGATGGTTGGTTTGGTCCATCATCTGATAGGGGACACCTCGGTACCACCATGCCCTTTTTTGATTGATTGACTGGATTAAAACTTAAACATTCATCTTGTTCTATGTTTGACTGCTTTATTTGACCCCGTATCGCAGAGTGGAAGGAAACGATCGACGACACGGGGAAACAGCGATGACATCTTAACCTGCAGCAGCCAGTTAGCTTAGCTTAGCACAAAGACTGGAGATGGGGGATAGCGAAGGTCTACGAGGTTTGCGCCCAGACAAGAAATAGTCTGACACATTATCCGTCCGTTTGAAAATGGTTTGTCGAGCACCAGTTCAGATTCTTGTGGAATCAACACGGGACCAAATATTTTAATAAGTTAACTCTGACATACTGGTTTTAATAAATTTTATTTATTGTCATTTAAACAGAAAGATTCTGTTGCATGTTCCTTAAACTACCTGGATGGTTTTGTGTGCAACTTGAGTTTTAAATGTTTTGACGAAGATAATACTGGAGTAGATATCGGAAAAACATGGTTTTGATGAGAACTTTTTGACTCTAAATCTGATCTGCAATCCCACATAGTTTGCCCATCCATATTCCTAATACAGTCACAGCTCAGATTATTGGTTTTTATAATTGATTACTTTGTTCACACTGTCCCAAGCATTTTATTTTCTGTCATGAGCTATGTCTGTCATAGCTCATGAACCCCGCCCCCTGGTGGCTGGCTGCAGTATGGCTCATAAACCCCGCCCCCTCCATGTTAATGGATGAGTCATGAACCGAATCTGGGATATTTTAGCTTCATTTCTGTAGAACGGGAGGAAGTGGGCGTGCATCGTCCATCTTTATTCACAGTCTGTGCTCCAGTGCTGCGTTCAAACCAAACGTGCAGCGGATTGTCTGCTCAATGAGATCACGTACAAAGTCAACACACACACGACCAAGTTGGGAATTTCGCGAGCAACACAAATTCAGATGGATGTTTGATATTTCTCGTCAGTCTTGCGACATGAAGCAGTAAAGGAAACAGTCAACACTCGTATCACTGATGCCAGGATGATTTATTTGGGTTGAACACAGTTGTACAGGTTCACTGGTTCTTGGCCTCGTCTCTGAGGAGTCACCCGTGATGACAGTGGCAGAAATCCAGCAGAAAACCACTGAAGGTGGTTTGGCGACCCGCTGCCCAAATGCTGTTCCCTGCAGGCAGCGTCAGATACAGCTCATCATCCGCCTTCAGCTTCAGTATCGCTGCATTTCCTGCCGTTTCAGTTCCGCCATAGTAGCGCGCTGTCTCGGAGCTCTTCAGAACCTCTCGGCCGTTCTTGTACAGAATCAGCATGGACTCTTGGTTCGCCGGGGTTCGGTAGAAGAAGGTGAAATAATACAACCCGTCGACAGGCGCGGTGAAGATGCCTGTGGACACGAGAAGATGTTCATGAGCCGTGAGGGAGGTTCACATGCTCATCCTTTTTATTGCAAGGATAATAATGAAAACCACAACACACCAGAAACTGAAGACGATCAACTGATACTGAGTCAAATGAAGAGGAACGGCTGCATCCGATCTGTTCACCTGTATTCAGATTGAAGACGTTGTCGACGTTTGACATCTCGGTGTTGAACCTCAGAGTCGTGTTTGCGCTCAAGGGTCCGACGGCCCCGCCCTGTTCTGCTGCGACACTGAACGCCACTTTGCCTTTTCCTGTACAAAACACATTTCAAACACTTTCATTCAATGTAACTTGCGAATGACATCATCGTTTTCCTGCTCAATGAATCCACATTCATCCACAGGTATCATTAGAACAATGTTGGAGATGACGTGTGAATGTCTCTTCTGCTGCAGTTTGACACTAAACCACTTTAATGTTTCTTCCTAAAAGAATCCTAAAAGTCTCAGTCTCACCTGATTGTTTCATCTTGTCTTCCAGCTCCTTCAGCTTCTCCTCCAGTTTCTCCAGTTTTCTTTCCATCTCTGTTGGACGATCACACACGTTGATGTCAGGCAGATTGTTTTCTGATCCTCTTCGTCTCCTGAGTTGTGAATCTCAACGTCCCTGCAGCTGCTTTTATGTGTCGGCCGGTGCACGACGAACCAATCACAGAGAATCTGTGGTGTTGAGGAAATCTGAAGTTGTTCCTGAGAAAAGTGTGGAACAAAGACTGTTTACTGGGAGGGTGTGACTGGTTCATGTGTTTGAACAGTGAAGTTGTTTTGAAGACGTTGAGTGTTTTTGATTCTGGTTTAGATTCCACATCACTTCTTCAATCTGACGAATATTAAATAATCACTGTATGTCATTGGACACTTGACTGTACAATCAGCTGATAATACCACACACACCGATACACAGGACAGGTATTATTGTTTGATTCCAGTAGGGGTCAGGGGTCAGGGGTCAGGGGTTCTGGTCCTCATTGGGCTCTGGAGCATCGGAGGTGGACTCCTGTGTTTTTTATTTTCTTTTGTATTCATCTCTATCATTTCCTCTTCCTGTTCAGCACTTTGTTAAGAAAAGTGCTTTATGAATAAAGTTTATTATCACACATACATATATGGTATATCATCTTCAGACTGGAAGAACGCATGTCCTTCTGACCAGGAGACATTGCTCATGTCTCCCTTGCCACAGCCCTCCAGAACCCGGCGCCCTGGGACCCCTCCGTCCTGGGACCTGGGACCCCGCCTTCCTGGGATCCCTTCGTCCTGGGACCCCTCCTTCCTGGGACCCCTCCGTCCTGGGACCTGGGACCCCGCCTTCCTGGGATCCCTTCGTCCTGGGACCCCTCCTTCCTGGGACCCCTTCGTCCTGGGACCCCTCCGTCCTGGGACCTGGGACCCCTCCTTCCTGGGACCCATCCGTCCTGGGCCCCCTTCGTCCTGGGACCTGGGACCCCTCCTGCCTGGGACCCATCCGTCCTGGGCCCCCTTCGTCCTGGGACCCCCTTCGTCCTGGGACCCCTTCGTCCTGGGACCCCTCCGTCCTGGGACCCCCTTCGTCCTGGGACCCATCCGTCCTGGGACCCCCTTCGTCCTGGGACCCCCTTCGTCCTGGGACCCCCTTCGTCCTGGGCTGAGGTGGTGGTCCGGGTCTTGGACGGAGCATGTAGAGTTTAGAACGTTTCCGTTGAACATTGTGGACACAGTGCCTCACACAGGAGTGGTCACCTGTAGGTGGAGTTCCCTGGAACAAGGAAGTTATGAAAGATATCATGACCCATTAAATCATCAATGCCTCCCGTCAGTTATCCCGGTTCTTACGGATGATTGATTAATTTTCTTGAGAAGGGAGCAGATTTCTGACATGCTGCCCAGGTGAGATAACCTCCAGGCAACTTCAGGAATTCTATTATGCCGTTGCACTTTATTTTGGAGGGTTGGATCTTGTTTATTTAAGTCTGTTTTTTGTTACCTTAGTTATTAAATAATCTTTTTTTCTTTTTTACCTCCATCCTGCTCTTTCAAACCCGTGGCACTGAGACCTAACTATACTATTTAACTGTTATAAAAATATACTTTATTAATTTAAATGGATCCTACCTAATGTAAAATAACAGATTTACTATAATTCTGCTGCTCTTGTACATATCAAATACAAGGTGCATTTGTTTTTATTTATTATTGTACTTAGACCTCACTGTACTATTTAACTATTATAAAAAGAAACTTTATTGATTTAAATGAATAACTTTGTTCATGTGTAAAGAAATGTGCAACATAAATAAAGTTATTATCACATTATGTTTATTACCCCCCTTCCCTTAACCCCAACCCCTACCTGAACCAGGGTTTGTACCCCCCTTCCCCAAACCCATCACTATTATTATTATTATTATTATTATTAATAATAATGATAACATCATTGCACCTATAAGTGTCAGTGTTGTTATTGTAATTACAAGAATCCGTCTGGTGGAGATTAAAGCAGTGGTTACGTTCAGACGGTGATACTGTAAATCACAGCCTTCAATCCACACTCTCTCTTCCTCTGGTTGAAATGTAATTCAAAAATCAAATGTGTGTGTCAAGTGGCTGAATTAAAAAAACACATTCTCACTGCTTAAAAAAAAAGAAAAACCCAAGATGGTTCCTGGTTTATGTCTTCAGTTGGTATTTAAAAAATATTATTACTGATATTTGGGAATATTTTGTTGGAAACAAACTCAACTTTGCAACAATAAAGAGGGATTCAGAGTGTTGCCTCATAGGACACTTGGGCATGTGGAGTGGACAAGGCGGGAATCGAACCTCCGACCCTCCGGTTAGGTGGAACTAGTTGGAGAAACACATGATGGTCTGGTTGCGAATTAAACGGACAGATTTTTGTCGTCATAAAAGGAAACAGGAGACAGTCAACACTCATTTCACTGAACACGATGGTTTATTCTGGTTGAACAGGAACAGGAACATGACAGCGGCGGCCTGGTTCACTGGTCCTGCAGCGCTGGGCTCAGCTTCTTGGCCTCGTCTCACATTTTGCAGAAGGCGAGCAGAAACCCACTGAAGGTGACTCGGCGACCTGCTGCCCAGGTCACATAACCTCCAGGCGGCGCCAGACACACCTCGTCGTCTGCCCTCAGCTGCAGGATCACCGCGTTCTCTGCAGACTCCGTTCCGTCATTACAGGCCTGGCCACCGGAGATCTTCACAAGCTCCTGGTCGTTCTTGTACAAAATCGGACCGGACCTGTTTTTTTCCCTTTGACCTCCTGGAGTTCGGTAGAAGAAGGTGAAATAATACAGCCCGTCAACGGGGGCGGTGAAGACGCCTGCGGACACGAGAAGATGTTCATGAGCAGTGAGGGAGGTTTGCAGACACACACAAAAATATCTGATGTATGAAAATCACAACTTTCAATCCTTCAGTCAAACCACAGGTCCACAGGTGAGACAGTGGGCGTGGCTGCCTCCGATCTGTTCACCTGTCGACAGATTGTAGGCGTCGCCCACGTTTAACATCACGGTGTTGAACCTCAGAGTCGTGTTGTCGCCGAGGTCTCCGGCGACTCTGCCGTCTTCCGCTGCGACGCTGAACGCCACTGGACCAAAACACAACATCTCAAACAGTTTCACTCAATGTACCTTGTGAATGACATCATAGTTTCACCAGTCAGTCTCTTCTGCTGCAGTTTGACACTAAAGAACTTGAATGTTTCTCCCTAAAAGAATCCTAAAAGTCTCAGTCTCACCTGATGGTTTCATCTTGTCTTCCAGCTCCTTCAGCTTCTCCTCCAGTTTCTCCAGTTTTCTTTCCATCTCTGTTGGACAACACATCAACACATGTTGAAGTCAGGCAGATTGTTTTCTGATCCTCTTCGTCTCCCGAGTTGTGAATCACAACGTCCTGCGGCTGCTTTTATGTGTCGGCAAAGTTGTGCAACGGGCCCGACGAACCAATCACAGAGAATCCGTGGTGATGAGGAAATATGAGGTTGTGAAAAGTGTGATTTGCACAGACATGTTCACTTGAATGAGCGACAAATCTAGACTGAAACTTATATATATATATATATATATATATATATATAAGGGTTCCAGTCCACCTGTATATGTATCAAGTGGGGTGTCTGTATATATAGATATGTCTCTAGATATCGACACGCCCTCGGAGCTTCGGTGTCACGGGTAATAGCAGTACCGCTAGCAGTTGCGGCCTGTGGCCGCTGGGGGGCAGCAGAGGCTCCGCCGTGTCTCTCCAGACGCTCGGACTCGGAAGAAGAAGAAGAAGAAGAAGAAGAAGAAGAAGAAGGAGGAGCAGCAGTCCCTCTCCAAGATGGCGGCGACCATAGACACCAGCAACGATGCGGCTCTGGCGACGAAGAGGAAGCACCTCGGGATCCCGGAGGCGGCGTTTGTGGTGAGTGAAGCCCGGCGCCTCCCGCGCACCGTGTCGCCGCCTCTCCGGCGGGACGTTCGGCCGCCGGAGAGGCGGCGTGTGCGGCTGCGCTGCGGCGTGTGGGCGCGTCACGCTAGCATGCTGCGAGCTAACGGCTACTGTGTGTGTGTGTGTGTGTGTGTGTGTGTGTGTGTGTGTGTGTGTGTGTGTGTGTGTGTGTGTGTGTGTGTGTGTGTGTGTGTGTGTGTGTGTCTCTGTCTCTGTCTCTGTGTGTGTGTGTGTCACTCCATGTATGGACATATCATCACATCATCTGCCTCCTTTGTCAACATGCTTCATGATTCATAAATCATATTTCAGCTGGTGACGTGTAGATTAGCATTAGCCCTCATCCAGAACAGTTGAAGAATTACTGATCCAACGACACAATTAATAATTGGATTTTCTACCTAAAGAGAAGAAATATAAACGTGATTGCTGTAATTTTTTTGATGACCATCATGTTGTTCTGGCTGAAACGTGTCATTCATTTCAGCTGTTTTATGTATTATTAATACGAAAAATAATAAAGACCTTATTGCTGCAGCCAGCGATTATTTTCAATGGCGATCGATCCTCACATTAATTTTCCCATTAATCTTTTTTTTAAATAGAAAAATATCTGATCCAATCAACCGTGCAAAACCCAAATACCTTTAATTGAGTACAATCAATGACACATAACAAAACTACATTTCCTTTTATTCATATTTATTTCATATTTTTAATTATAGTATATAACATTGTGTGCTGTTTGAGACAAATAAACTCTTGATCTGAGAACCTCAAAAGTTAAATATCAAAAAATTGTTATTGACTAATATTCTGCATATGATCCACGAGTTGATGAATCAATAATCGGTGCGTCTTTAATCCAAAATTATATGAAAGAAGAATAAAAGCAGCACACGTACACAATGGAGAAATGTGAACCACTCAGAGTATGACAGATATTCATATATATATGTATACATTTTATATATATATATACAACTCATCATGTTTGTGTTTCCTCTCCCTCAGGAGGACGTGGACTCGTTCATGAAGCAGCCCGGCAACGAGACGGCCGACGCGGTTCTGAGGCGGCTGGACGAACAGTACCAGAAATATAAATACATGGAGCTCAACCTGTCGCAGAAGAAAATGAGGTGACGCACAAGACACATTTATGATATCATCAGTTATTAGTTCAAATGGACCATAAGACACATTTATGATATCATCAGTTATTAGTTGAAATGGACCATAAGACACATTTATGATATCATCAGTTATTAGTTGAAATGGACCATAAGACACATTTATGATATCATCAGTTATTAGTTCAAATGGACCACTCAACAAACAAATAGGAAAAGTCAAACCGACAGGAAGAAGAGCTTCTCCTCACGTGTGCGAAGCCCGTTTCATGTGTACAAATAGTTTTACAGTGTATGTTTTGTACATTTGCTCCATATTTCTGCTGATCACATTCCCCCAGCTGTGGATCGGGGATTCTGTTCTTTGGGTCTTAACTGTTCTCGTCTGATTCTCGTCTTCTCCTCGAACTTCAGGTTGAAAAACCAGATTCCACAAATCACACAGACGCTGGAAATCCTGCGGCACATGCAGAAGAAAAAGGTGCGTGTGGTTTCATAGTGAAGCTGCTGTGAAATGAGGTCTTATAAATTCAATTATTAAAATTCGAATAATTAGTAATCTCTGTTGGACCTAAACGTTCCCTTGAGTTTCACTTTCCTCGGATGAGGAAAATCACGAGCTGCAAACGAATACCAATTTAATAATTAAAGACAAATGATTGACTCGTCTGGGGTTTTGTGGTATTAATCATATTCATCGTTTTAGAAGAAACTTGACTGGATGGACTCTGTGTTTTCCTCTAGGGAACCACAGAGCGCATGGAGACACACTTCCTGTTGGCCGACAACGTGTACTGCAAGGCCTCGGTGCCGCCCACCGACAAAGTCTGCCTCTGGCTCGGGGTGAGTCACGCTCATCGGAACCTCCGCTTCTCCTCCGAGTCGCCCTCGCGCGCGTGAACTCACCTCTTTGTTTTTCCCGCCAAAGGCCAACGTGATGCTGGAGTACGACATCGACGAAGCGCAGGCTCTGCTGGAGAAGAACCTGTCGACGGCGTCCCGCAACCTGGAGACGCTCGTGGACGACCTGGACTTCCTGCGAGACCAGTTCACCACCATCGAAGTCAGTATCCTTTTTACGGCGTCGCCAGATGGCGCCGTCTGCTGGCTGAGTTCTTGATTTTGTACTTCTTGTCAACAAATATCACATGAAGTATGATATATCATATTAACACATAATGTGTGAGTACATTTAGACATTTTAATCTCTCTCAGAACTACGACCCAGAACTCCGGCGACATCCACACTAATGCGTGTTTAGTTTTCTTAAAGAAAAATGATGTATAAAACACAAACAAAACAAAGGCAACGAGGCAAAAGTTTTGTACAATTATGGTGTGCGTGCGTGCGTGCGTGTCGCTGGAAACAGGAAGTAGGATGTCAACCTGCAGTTTGGTTGCTTAGTTACAGAGGACGGTGTCAATAAAGAGAAACTGTAAAAATGACGACGAGGGAACGTTTTATATTTACTGCTCCTAATCGAGTCGTGACCAATGAGAACCAACCAGGAAGTGAAGGGCGGGCGGCATTTACGCTCCCGTCCGCCCGTACCACGATGTGACCTGTGAGGTTTTTTTCTCTCTGCTCGTCGACTGGACGCCGCCGTCGTCGTTTGTTCCTCAACTCGCCGCTTCTCCTCAGACATGGCACGAGTCTACAACTGGGACGTGAAGAGGAGGAGCAGAGAAAACCTGCTGAAGTCGGCAGACAAGTCCTAAGAACCTTCTTCTCTCTCGTCCATTAAAGAAATTAGAAACTCCCGTCACGTATGTTCTCACAGTCACTGAACTCGTCTGATTCAACGCAGATCTTGTTTGTAAAGAGGTGACGTTCGTGTCGCTGAAGATGAGTCGTGTGTTTTGGTTTTGAACGCGTCTTTTCTGTCCTTCCTCCTCATCTGCTACTTCTCAAACTTATTGTTCCAAGTAAAAACCAAACAGAAGACACAAAGATGAGGAGGCTTCATTGCTCTCTCACTGCCTGTTCTGTAGTTTCTGTCGCTCGTGGTTTCCTGAACGACCACGTTCATCAAACGGTTTCTGCCTGGTGTCACCTGACTCCTTCAGGACTCCTCCTCTTCCTCCTCTTCCTCCTCTTCCTCACTGCTGTTCCGTCTGTATGTATTCGTCTGTTCTCATTAAACATTAAACGACCGTTTGGACAAACAGACCAGTCGTTGACCTGCTGCTCTTTTACTTTATTTTACAAATAAATGAATACACAAGAAAAGAAAGCAGTAATGAAATGAATATCCTATAAATCCTAATGTTAATTTGATGGAATAAAACTTCTTTCATTACGTCTTCGGCAGCGAAGATTTTTATCATTTTCATTTCATCTATAACAATAACTTTCTTCCAGCCCCGAGGTGATGTCTCCTCATAACTCTCATAACTCCAATATCAATGTGTGTGTGTTGTCACGTCACTATTCACCAGTTGAACCCTGAGACGAGTTGGAGCAGTTCCACATTCTTCAGAAATCTGATGAGGGAGATTTCTTCTCAGGAAAATAAATAACTAACCATTTTCTTAAGAACCGTGATGACTGACAGGAGGCGTCGACCTGCCCTGAAGTAGAATACGTCTTTCACAACGTTGCTCCAGTGAGTTACCTAATATTTAATATCCACATTTAGTCGTTCTATTTTGTGGTTCTTTTATTATGTTAGTGTCATTTTTTATAAGTTTGGATGTTTCACACCTCTCATATATATATATACATATATATATACACATATACATATATATACATATACATATACATATATATACACACACACACCTGACCCCTACTGGAATCCAAACAATAATACCTGTCCTGTGTGTGTAGTATTATCAGCTGATTGTACAGTCAAGTGTCCAATGACAAACAGTGTTTATTTAATATTCGTCAGGGTGAAGAAGTGATGTGGAATTTAAACCATCAAAAACGCTTAACGTCTTTAAAACAACTTCACTGTTCAAATGCACTGAGTGGTTTTTAAAATGTTAAAGAAGAAATATTAAGACACGCTAAAAGAACAGGAACATGCGAGCGCCATAAGATGTTGCTCAACGCCTTGTGAAACCAGGAAAACAACTGATTTTCTCAGGAACAACTTCAGATTTCCTCAACACCACAGATTCTCTGTGATTGGTTCGTCGTGCACCGGCCGACACATAAAAGCAGCTGCAGGGACGTTGAGATTCACAACTCAGGAGACGAAGAGGATCAGAAAACAATCTGCCTGACATCAACGTGTGTGATCGTCCAACAGAGATGGAAAGAAAACTGGAGAAACTGGAGGAGAAGCTGAAGGAGCTGGAAGACAAGATGAAACAATCAGGTGAGACTGAGACTTTTAGGATTCTTTTAGGAAGAAACATTAAAGTGGTTTAGTGTCAAACTGCAGCAGAAGAGACATTCACACGTCATCTCCAACATTGTTCTAATGATACCTGTGGATGAATGTGGATTCATTGAGCAGGAAAACGATGATGTCATTCGCAAGTTACATTGAATGAAAGTGTTTGAAATGTGTTTTGTACAGGAAAAGGCAAAGTGGCGTTCAGTGTCGCAGCAGAACAGGGCGGGGCCGTCGGACCCTTGAGCGCAAACACGACTCTGAGGTTCAACACCGAGATGTCAAACGTCGACAACGTCTTCAATCTGAATACAGGTGAACAGATCGGATGCAGCCGTTCCTCTTCATTTGACTCAGTATCAGTTGATCGTCTTCAGTTTCTGGTGTGTTGTGGTTTTCATTATTATCCTTGCAATAAAAAGGATGAGCATGTGAACCTCCCTCACGGCTCATGAACATCTTCTCGTGTCCACAGGCATCTTCACCGCGCCTGTCGACGGGTTGTATTATTTCACCTTCTTCTACCGAACCCCGGCGAACAAAGAGTCCATGCTGATTCTGTACAAGAACGGCCGAGAGGTTCTGAAGAGCTCCGAGACAGAGCGCTACTATGGCGGAACTGACACTGCAGGAAATGCAGCGATACTGAAGCTGAAGGCGGATGATGAGCTGTATCTGACGCTGCCTGCAGGGAACAGCATTTGGGCAGCGGGTCGCCAAACCACCTTCAGTGGTTTTCTGCTGGATTTCTGCCACTGTCATCACGGGTGACTCCTCAGAGACGAGGCCAAGAACCAGTGAACCTGTACAACTGTGTTCAACCCAAATAAATCATCCTGGCATCAGTGATACGAGTGTTGACTGTTTCCTTTACTGCTTCATGTCGCAAGACTGACGAGAAATATCAAACATCCAATGATCTGCAGTGAATCAAACTTCTCGTGCCAGTTTTGTACATAATTAGGCAGAAACGGACCTGAGCGACCAGGTGACGCGTCGCAGTAAAAACACTGAACCTCCCAGCAACAGGGAAATGACTTCACTGTCAAAGTTTGACCAGTTTAATCAAGTTCAAATGATATCATCTAGCAGATATTAAATCAATATTAACTTCATTGTCAATGATCTGCCATCGTGTCCTGAGGCTGAGTGAACGTTGAGCTGCTGAAGAATCGAAACCAATGGACTCGTCGTAAAGTGGCTCTGACGATGATGAAGAGAGTTATTAAATATGAGTTAGCAACAGATAAACGCTCCCCTCGCTAAAAGATGACGACTGGTTATCTCCAAAGAAACAATCCAAATCATCACTGACAGCAACACCATGTCATCATCATTATAATAGAACACTTCAACAAGGTATAATTGCTGAGTGTAAAGCGCAGTAACTACAAATGCAACTCGTTTTCCTGAGGAGCTGGTTGAGACCAAAACAGAGCAAAAACACGCACGACTTCAAAAACACGTTGACCACGACAACTTCGTGGTCACAGGACGTCGGGCGCCGCGAGGCAGCAGTTTGCTGAACGTTTCCTTCGGGCGGCTGCAGGACAAAAGGTTTCTGAGCCGAGACGAGAAAACCATTGAAACTTTATTTCAGAATCTGATCACCACAGAAACAAAGATTGAGAAAATCAATAGCACAGTTTCCTCCTTTGCCAAGGAGGGAGAGTTTTCCTCGACGTTTGTCTGACTGACCCGTGACCCACGGGAAACACAAGGGAACTTGGATCTGGACAAGACAGCGAACAGGAATTTCGTCAACATGGCGAGACGTGCACTCGCTGTAAAGTCAGTCTGTGGCAAACACGTCAGAGTCCGTAGCCCAACAGAACCCTGCATTTTAATAATAATCATGTTGCAAATGTTTGATTCATGTTTGAGTTGGAAAGTTGAAATTACTTTCTATGGAAATACGTTTGCAGCCTGAACCGTTAGACAGTGGATCAGCCTCAGGTGGAACCCTCGGGATTGACGGCAGCGATCACCAGCGGCGCCTTGTTCCTCCCCTCGTCACACACGCCGGGGCTGAAGAAGGGGAAGATCCTCTCGGAGAACGGGCAGCCGGTGAAGCTGTACATGTGCGACCCGTTTCCCACGTCGAAGAACGACACCGTCCCGTCCTCGTAGTCCACAAACACCCCAACGGTCCGGGGCTTCTGCCCGAGCGACAGACGCACCGAGGGCGAGTCCAGGGCCCGGTACTCGTCCCCGTTCCTCATCCGCACCGTCCAGAAGCCGTTCTCCGGCTTGGAGGTGATCATCCCCTTCCTGTTGACAGACTCTTTGACCACGCCCAGGTCCCAGAAAGTCTTTGTCCCCACGGCAACCTGATGGACAGCACAGGAAAAGTCCAGAATTCAAAACACTTGAAATCTGTTGGAGGACTTGGGTGTTGGAGGGCGGTGAGTCTCACACATTTCCTTGAACTTTTCCTTAGTGGCCCGATGTCAGACATTTTCTGGAATCTCTCTCGGGGAAAAGTTCCTCAGACAGTGTCTGAGGGAGCCCCCAGGTGAGAAAGAGAAACCCACCTGGAAGTAGAATCTCCCGGACAGGAAGCCTCTGCTGGCCAGAACGCAGATGACGGGGTCGAAGCGTTGGGGGTTGTCGGGGACGAGGTGCAGCAGCTCGCCGCGGCCCGCCTGCTTCCCGTCCGCTGACAGGACGATGTTGGGATGGGCGGTGTCCTGGTCCAACACCACGTCCACTGAGGAGACCAGCGCAGGGAAATTCAGTTCATACCACTGTAACATGTTATATAGGGCTGAGAATAGAAACGATTAAGAAACGATCATGAGTGAAATTAAAGCCGTGATACGTAGAAATATTTCATGTGATTGTTCTGGTGTGTTGATGGAACAGTGCAGGTGAAAAGTGGGGCGTCGTTTTTCTTTCAACCACAAGATGGCGAGTGTAAATGAATGAATAAATCAAATGACAAAATACACATCTGTATTTCGGCATTTAACATGAGCAATGAAAATCTTTATTAATATTTATACACATGAACATGACGAGGGAGGTCGTACGTCTCACGATTTAATCTTCTGTCACTGTGTCAATATGGGAAACTATGTCTTTCACTCAGCTCTTACACTCCCTGCACTGTTCAGTGTGTGAGTCACTGTGTTGTATGCTCTCTCACACACACACACACACACACACTCGTATCCACACACACACACACACACACACACACTCGTATCCACACACACACACAGACACACACACACACACACACACACACACACACACACTCGTATCCACACACACACACAGACACACACACACACACACACACACTCGTATCCACACACACACACACACACACGCACACACTCGTATCCACACACACACACAGACACACACACACACACACACACACACACACACACTCGTATCCACACACACACACACACACACACACAAACACACACTCGTATCCACACACACACACACACACACACACACACACACTCGTATCCACACACACACACACACACACACACTCTCACACACAGACACACACACACACACTCGTATCCACACACACACAGACACACACACACACACACAATCTCACACACACACACACACTCGTATCCACACACACACACACACAGACACACACACACACACACACACACACACACACACTCGTATCCACACAGACACAGACACACACACACACACACACACTTGTATCCACACACACACACACACACACACACACACTCGTATCCACACACACACACACACACACACACACACACACTCGTATCCACACACACACACACACACACACACACACTCGTATCCACACACACACACACTCGTATCCACACACACACACACACACACACACACTCGTATCCACACACACACCCAGTTACAGTAATGAATCACTGTCATCAGAGATCAGTGTGTGTGTGTGTGTGTGTGTGTTTGTGTGTGAATCCAGTTGCACCAGTTGTTTTCTCGATGAAACATTTTCTCCATTGAAAACTGTCCAGTAGCAGGCAAAGGCCATAATCAACATGCTACATGCTAAGCTAACCAGCTGCTGGTTATGACCTCATCATATCGTTGTCGTCTAAGAACAAGCACAAATCTTCCAACAAGATGAAACAATTTCATGAACACACACATCTCATCCACTCACTTTGTCCCAGTTGGACATATTTAAAATATGTTGTGTCTTATATAAACTTCTATTTCTGAGTCACTTTATTTTAAAAAGTAGAAAGACAATAAGACATAATTCTTAGTGTGACACTACGATCTGTTGCACTTGTCATCACTGACAGTCAAGGAACATTTGAAAGACAGAATCTGTACAAATGTAATATTTCACATATCTACATCTCAGTGCTGCTGCTCCTGTCGAGTAATGATCTTTTATTTTGAGTTGTTTCTGTAAATTGCTCATACTCACAGTTTTATTCTCCACGTCCTCAGCAACTCTCCTGACCTGCGGCTGTGTCTCGGTCTGTCCACTTCACTGTAACTTTACCTGATCATAAAACATAACCCATAACCTGCTGCTCAGTCACCTGACGTGTCCTGAGCCTGTGAGTGTGACAGATAACTGCAGTGTTTGCCTGGTGGGCGTGGCCTCACAGTCCAATGGTTCACACCTGAGGAACGTCGTCAGACTTCTGCATGTCTGTACAGTGACGTCATGGTTACGGACCAGATCAAACTTTTTTGAAACGTTTCCTTCAAAAAAAGTCCTGAATGAAACAGTAAAAACATTAATGACCTTGAAATTTTGTTTAATATTCTCGGTACAAAACATCTGGAACCAAACCAGTTTGTTCCGGGATCAGAGATCATGTGACGGGGGAGTAACGGGACATTTTCTGAGCATATGAATACAACGTCCATAAATTGACACACGGGGAACATTGTTCTCTGATTAATGGGGAAAAAACAACAATGAAAATTGTTCATGTCTGAAAACAGTGAAACTGTCTGGTTATGATCAGAACCTGTTTTTTTAGATTTTGGGGAAAATAGCTTGTGGAAAATAACGTGAGGGAAAGTAAGTGAGCTAAAACATATTAATCCAAGTCTGTCTAATGCAATATCTTTCATATCTCATTCATTTAAAACAGCATATTAATGATTTTAAGGTAAATGTATTCAGTTTTCAATAAACACAATGAGGACGTTGTTACAGACGATGTGGTTTATGTTTCAGCTGCTGAGGGAACAGTTATGATCTGGTTTTATTACACGACAAGTTCATGGAAACTTCAGATACAAGTTTATTTGCATTTAACCAAAACCACAATCTTTCCCAACGTGCTTCTGTTGCAGCTACCTGCCCACAGACGGACTGTGGAGCTGGACTGCAGGCCCCGGTGGGACCGTCCTGCACTTTGTTTTATTATTATCAATAATCATAATAATAAATTGGTCTGTAAAAACAGAATTAAAATTATATTTCATAGCTTTTCCCTTTGGGACAATAAAGTATACCTTACCATACCGTACATTACATAACCTTACCATACCATACCTTACCTTACCTTACCATACCTTACTTAAACCATACAATACCTTACCATACCTTACCACATAATACCTTACCATACCTTACTCTCCTTACCTTACCATACCTTACTTTACCATACCATAACTTACCTTACCATACCTAACTTAACCAAAAAATACCTTACATACCTTACTTTACCAAACCTTACCTCTCCTTACCTTACATACCTTACCATACCTTACCTTACCTCTCCTTACCTTACATACCTTACATTACCATACCTTACCTCTCCTTACCTTACATACCTTACTTTACCATACCTTACCTCTCCTTACCTTACATACCTTACTTTACCATACCTTACCTCTCCTTACCTTACATACCTTTCTTTACCATACCTTACCTCTCCTTACCTTACCATACCTTACTTTACCATGCCAGACCTTACCTCTCCTTACTGTACCTCACATGTGGGCTATATTCGCTCATCTAAACCATGAGCCTTACCATACCTTACCACATAATACCTTACCATACCTTACTCTCCTTACCTTACCATACCTTACTTTACCATACCATAACTTACCTTACCATACCTAACTTAACCAAACAATACCTTACATACCTTACTTTACCAAACCTTACCTCTCCTTACCTTACATACCTTACTTTACCATACCTTACCTCTCCTTACCTTACATACCTTACTTTACCATACCTTACTTTACCTCTCCTTACCTTACATAACTTACATTACCATACCTTACCTCTCCTTACCTTACATACCTTACTTTACCATACCATACCTCTCCTTACCTTACATACCTTACTTTACCATACCTTACCTCTCCTTACCTTACATACCTTTCTTTACCATACCTTACCTCTCCTTACCTTACCATACCTTACTTTACCATGCCAGACCTTACCTCTCCTTACTGTACCTCACATGTGGGCTATATTCGCTCATCTAAACCATGAGCCTCAACTAATTATCGTACCGTTTGCATCAGGGCGAGCGACTTTACATCTGCTTTGCCTCGTTGAACAAGGATCAACATTTTCCAAACCATCTCTGACCTTTGAACTGCGGTTGTGTTTGCTCGAGGTTCGTCCAACTTCCTGTTCTGTAACTGTTTTCATTTAAGTCTTCTCAAGTGACTTCTTCATTAAAAACAACTGTTGTCTTCCGTCGCCTGTGAGCAAAAAAGATGTTGATCAGCCTCAGATGAAAATGATTCATTGTTCATCATATAACTGGTCCAGCTCCACGTTCACAGTTAGTTCTGTCCTTATTAAACATTAAACGACCGTTTGGACAAACAGACCAGTCGTTGACCTGCTGCTCTTTTACTTTATTTTACAAATAAATGAATACACAAGAAAAGAAAGCAGTAATGAAATGAATATCCTATAAATCCTAATGTTAATTTGATGGAATAAAACTTCTTTCATTACGTCTTCGGCAGCGAAGATTTTTATCATTTTCATTTCATCTATAACAATAACTTTCTTCCAGCCCCGAGGTGATGTCTCCTCATAACTCTCATAACTCCAATATCAATGTGTGTGTGTTGTCACGTCACTATTCACCAGTTGAACCCTGAGACGAGTCGGAGCAGTTCCACATTCTTCAGAAATCTGATGAGGGAGATTTCTTCTCAGGAAAATAAATAACTAACCATTTTCTTAAGAACCGTGATGACTGACAGGAGGCGTCTACCTGCCCTGAAGTAGAATACGTCTTTCACAACGTTGCTCCAGTGAGTTACCTAATATTTAATATCCACATTTAGTCGTTCTATTTTGTGGTTCTTTTATTATGTTAGTGTCATTTTTTATAAGTTTGGATGTTTCACACCTCTCATATATATATATATATATATATATATATATATATATATATATATATATATATATATATATATATATATATATATATATACACATATATATATGTATATATACACACACATATACATATATATACATATACATATATATACACACACACACCTGACCCCTACTGGAATCCAAACAATAATACCTGTCCTGTGTGTGTAGTATTATCAGCTGATTGTACAGTCAAGTGTCCAATGACAAACAGTGTTTATTTAATATTCGTCAGGGTGAAGAAGTGATGTGGAATTTAAACCATCAAAAACGCTTAACGTCTTTAAAACAACTTCACTGTTCAAACGCACTGAGTGGTTTTTAAAATGTTAAAGAAGAAATATTAAGACACGCTAAAAGAACAGGAACATGCGAGCGCCATAAGATGTTGCTCAACGCCTTGTGAAACCAGGAAAACAACTGTGATTTTCTCAGGAACAACTTCAGATTTCCTCAACACCACAGATTCTCTGTGATTGGTTCGTCGTGCACCGGCCGACACATAAAAGCAGCTGCAGGGACGTTGAGATTCACAACTCAGGAGACAAAGAGGATCAGAAAACAATCTGCCTGACATCAACATGTGTGATCGTCCAACAGAGATGGAAAGAAAACTGGAGAAACTGGAGGAGAAGCTGAAGGAGCTGGAAGACAAGATGAAACAATCAGGTGAGACTGAGACTTTTAGGATTCTTTTAGGAAGAAACATTAAAGTGGTTTAGTGTCAAACTGCAGCAGAAGAGACATTCACACGTCATCTCCAACATTGTTCTAATGATACCTGTGGATGAATGTGGATTCATTGAGCAGGAAAACGATGATGTCATTCGCAAGTTACATTGAATGAAAGTGTTTGAAATGTGTTTTGTACAGGAAAAGGCAAAGTGGCGTTCAGTGTCGCAGCAGAACAGGGCGGGGCCGTCGGACCCTTGAGCGCAAACACGACTCTGAGGTTCAACACCGAGATGTCAAACGTCGACAACGTCTTCAATCTGAATACAGGTGAACAGATCGGATGCAGCCGTTCCTCTTCATTTGACTCAGTATCAGTTGATCGTCTTCAGTTTCTGGTGTGTTGTGGTTTTCATTATTATCCTTGCAATAAAAAGGATGAGCATGTGAACCTCCCTCACGGCTCATGAACATCTTCTCGTGTCCACAGGCATCTTCACCGCGCCTGTCGACGGGTTGTATTATTTCACCTTCTTCTACCGAACCCCGGCGAACAAAGAGTCCATGCTGATTCTGTACAAGAACGGCCGAGAGGTTCTGAAGAGCTCCGAGACAGAGCGCTACTATGGCGGAACTGACACTGCAGGAAATGCAGCGATACTGAAGCTGAAGGCGGATGATGAGCTGTATCTGACGCTGCCTGCAGGGAACAGCATTTGGGCAGCGGGTCGCCAAACCACCTTCAGTGGTTTTCTGCTGGATTTCTGCCACTGTCATCACGGGTGACTCCTCAGAGACGAGGCCAAGAACCAGTGAACCTGTGCAACTGTGTTCAACCCAAATAAATCATCCTGGCATCAGTGATACGAGTGTTGACTGTTTCCTTTACTGCTTCATGTCGCAAGACTGACGAGAAATATCAAACATCCAATGATCTGCAGTGAATCAAACTTCTCGTGCCAGATTTGTACATAATTAGGCAGAAACGGACCTGAGCGACCAGGTGACGCGTCGCAGTAAAAACACTGAACCTCCCAGCAACAGGGAAATGACTTCACTGTCAAAGTTTGACCAGTTTAATCAAGTTCAAATGATATCATCTAGCAGATATTAAATCAATATTAACTTCATTGTCAATGATCTGCCATCGTGTCCTGAGGCTGAGTGAACGTTGAGCTGCTGAAGAATCGAAACCAATGGACTCGTCGTAAAGTGGCTCTGACGATGATGAAGAGAGTTATTAAATATGAGTTAGCAACAGATAAACGCTCCCCTCGCTAAAAGATGACGACTGGTTATCTCCAAGGAAACAATCCAAATCATCACTGACAGCAACACCATGTCATCATCATTATAATAGAACACTTCAACAAGGTATAATTGCTGAGTGTAAAGCGCAGTAACTACAAATGCAACTCGTTTTCCTGAGGAGCTGGTTGAGACCAAAACAGAGCAAAAACACGCACGACTTCAGAAACACGTTGACCACGACAAGTTCGTGGTCACAGGACGTCGGGCGCCGCGAGGCAGCAGTTTGCTGAACGTTTCCTTCGGGCGGCTGCAGGACAAAAGGTTTCTGAGCCGAGACGAGAAAACCATTGAAACTTTATTTCAGAATCTGATCACCACAGAAACAAAGATTGAGAAAATCAATAGCACAGTTTCCTCCTTTGCCAAGGAGGGAGAGTTTTCCTCGACGTTTGTCTGACTGACCCGTGACCCACGGGAAACACAAGGGAACTTGGATCTGGACAAGACAGCGAACAGGAATTTCGTCAACATGGCGAGACGTGCACTCGCTGTAAAGTCAGTCTGTGGCAAACACGTCAGAGTCCGTAGCCCAACAGAACCCTGCATTTTAATAATAATCATGTTGCAAATGTTTGATTCATATGAGTTGGAAAGTTGAAATTACTTTCTATGGAAATACGTTTGCAGCCTGAACCGTTAGACAGTGGATCAGCCTCAGGTGGAACCCTCGGGATTGACGGCAGCGATCACCAGCGGCGCCTTGTTCCTCCCCTCGTCACACACGCCGGGGCTGAAGAAGGGGAAGATCCTCTCGGAGAACGGGCAGCCGGTGAAGCTGTACATGTGCGACCCGTTTCCCACGTCGAAGAACGACACCGTCCCGTCCTCGTAGTCCACAAACACCCCGACGGTCCGGGGCTTCTGCCCGAGCGACAGACGCACCGAGGGCGAGTCCAGGGCCCGGTACTCGTCCCCGTTCCTCATCCGCACCGTCCAGAAGCCGTTCTCCGGCTTGGAGGTGATCATCCCCTTCCTGTTGACAGACTCTTTGACCACGCCCAGGTCCCAGAAAGTCTTTGTCCCCACGGCAACCTGATGGACAGCACAGGAAAAGTCCAGAATTCAAAACACTTGAAATCTGTTGGAGGACTTGGGTGTTGGAGGGCGGTGAGTCTCACACATTTCCTTGAACTTTTCCTTAGTGGCCCGATGTCAGACATTTTCTGGAATCTCTCTCGGGGAAAAGTTCCTCAGACAGTGTCTGAGGGAGCCCCCAGGTGAGAAAGAGAAACCCACCTGGAAGTAGAATCTCCCGGACAGGAAGCCTCTGCTGGCCAGAACGCAGATGACGGGGTCGAAGCGTTGGGGGTTGTCGGGGACGAGGTGCAGCAGCTCGCCGCGGCCCGCCTGCTTCCCGTCCGCTGACAGGACGATGTTGGGATGGGCGGTGTCCTGGTCCAACACCACGTCCACTGAGGAGACCAGCGCAGGGAAATTCAGTTCATACCACTGTAACATGTTATATAGGGCTGAGAATAGAAACGATTAAGAAACGATCATGAGTGAAATTAAAGCCGTGATACGTAGAAATATTTCATGTGATTGTTCTGGTGTGTTGATGGAACAGTGCAGGTGAAAAGTGGGGCGTCGTTTTTCTTTCAACCACAAGATGGCGAGTGTAAATGAATGAATAAATCAAATGACAAAATACACATCTGTATTTCGGCATTTAACATGAGCAATGAAAATCTTTATTAATATTTATACACATGAACATGACGAGGGAGGTCGTACGTCTCACGATTTAATCTTCTGTCACTGTGTCAATATGGGAAACTATGTCTTTCACTCAGCTCTTACACTCCCTGCACTGTTCAGTGTGTGAGTCACTGTGTTGTATGCTCTCTCACACACACACACACACACACACTCGTATCCACACACACACACACACACACACACACTCGTATCCACACACACACACAGACACACACACACACACACACACACACACACACACTCGTATCCACACACACACACAGACACACACACACACACACACACACTCGTATCCACACACACACACACACACACGCACACACTCGTATCCACACACACACACAGACACACACACACACACACACACACACACACACACTCGTATCCACACACACACACACACACACACACACAAACACACACTCGTATCCACACACACACACACTTACACACACACACACACTCGTATCCACACACACACACACACACACACACACTCTCACACACAGACACACACACACACACACACACACACTCGTATCCACACACACACAGACACACACACACACACACAATCTCACACACACACACACACTCGTATCCACACACACACACACACACACACAGACACACACACACACACACACACACACACACACACACTCGTATCCACACAGACACAGACACACACACACACACACACACTTGTATCCACACACACACACACACACACACACACACTCGTATCCACACACACACACACACACACACACACACACACACTCGTATCCACACACACACACACACACACACACACACTCGTATCCACACACACACACACTCGTATCCACACACACACACACACACACACACACTCGTATCCACACACACACCCAGTTACAGTAATGAATCACTGTCATCAGAGATCAGTGTGTGTGTGTGTGTGTGTGTGTTTGTGTGTGAATCCAGTTGCACCAGTTGTTTTCTCGATGAAACATTTTCTCCATTGAAAACTGTCCAGTAGCAGGCAAAGGCCATAATCAACATGCTACATGCTAAGCTAACCAGCTGCTGGTTATGACCTCATCATATCGTTGTCGTCTAAGAACAAGCACAAATCTTCCAACAAGATGAAACAATTTCATGAACACACACATCTCATCCACTCACTTTGTCCCAGTTGGACATATTTAAAATATGTTGTGTCTTATATAAACTTCTATTTCTGAGTCACTTTATTTTAAAAAGTAGAAAGACAATAAGACATAATTCTTAGTGTGACACTACGATCTGTTGCACTTGTCATCACTGACAGTCAAGGAACATTTGAAAGACAGAATCTGTACAAATGTAATATTTCACATATCTACATCTCAGTGCTGCTGCTCCTGTCGAGTAATGATCTTTTATTTTGAGTTGTTTCTGTAAATTGCTCATACTCACAGTTTTATTCTCCACGTCCTCAGCAACTCTCCTGACCTGCGGCTGTGTCTCGGTCTGTCCACTTCACTGTAACTTTACCTGATCATAAAACATAACCCATAACCTGCTGCTCAGTCACCTGACGTGTCCTGAGCCTGTGAGTGTGACAGATAACTGCAGTGTTTGCCTGGTGGGCGTGGCCTCACAGTCCAATGGTTCACACCTGAGGAACGTCGTCAGACTTCTGCATGTCTGTACAGTGACGTCATGGTTACGGACCAGATCAAACTTTTTTGAAACGTTTCCTTCAAAAAAAGTCCTGAATGAAACAGTAAAAACATTAATGACCTTGAAATTTTGTTTAATATTCTCGGTACAAAACATCTGGAACCAAACCAGTTTGTTCCGGGATCAGAGATCATGTGACGGGGGAGTAACGGGACATTTTCTGAGCATATGAATACAACGTCCATAAATTGACACACGGGGAACATTGTTCTCTGATTAATGGGGAAAAAACAACAATGAAAATTGTTCATGTCTGAAAACAGTGAAACTGTCTGGTTATGATCAGAACCTGTTTTTTTAGATTTTGGGGAAAATAGCTTGTGGAAAATAACGTGAGGGAAAGTAAGTGAGCTAAAACATATTAATCCAAGTCTGTCTAATGCAATATCTTTCATATCTCATTCATTTAAAACAGCATATTAATGATTTTAAGGTAAATGTATTCAGTTTTCAATAAACACAATGAGGACGTTGTTACAGACGATGTGGTTTATGTTTCAGCTGCTGAGGGAACAGTTATGATCTGGTTTTATTACACGACAAGTTCATGGAAACTTCAGATACAAGTTTATTTGCATTTAACCAAAACCACAATCTTTCCCAACGTGCTTCTGTTGCAGCTACCTGCCCACAGACGGACTGTGGAGCTGGACTGCAGGCCCCGGTGGGACCGTCCTGCACTTTGTTTTATTATTATCAATAATCATAATAATAAATTGGTCTGTAAAAACAGAATTAAAATTATATTTCATAGCTTTTCCCTTTGGGACAATAAAGTATACCTTACCATACCGTACATTACATAACCTTACCATACCATACCTTACCTTACCTTACCATACCTTACTTAAACCATACAATACCTTACCATACCTTACCACATAATACCTTACCATACCTTACTCTCCTTACCTTACCATACCTTACTTTACCATACCATAACTTACCTTACCATACCTAACTTAACCAAACAATACCTTACATACCTTACTTTACCAAACCTTACCTCTCCTTACCTTACATACCTTACTTTACCATACCTTACCTCTCCTTACCTTACATACCTTTCTTTACCATACCTTACCTCTCCTTACCTTACCATACCTTACTTTACCATGCCAGACCTTACCTCTCCTTACTGTACCTCACATGTGGGCTATATTCGCTCATCTAAACCATGAGCCTCAACTAATTATCGTACCGTTTGCATCAGGGCGAGCGACTTTACATCTGCTTTGCCTCGTTGAACAAGGATCAACATTTTCCAAACCATCTCTGACCTTTGAACTGCGGTTGTGTTTGCTCGAGGTTCGTCCAACTTCCTGTTCTGTAACTGTTTTCATTTAAGTCTTCTCAAGTGACTTCTTCATTAAAAACAACTGTTGTCTTCCGTCGCCTGTGAGCAAAAAAGATGTTGATCAGCCTCAGATGAAAATGATTCATTGTTCATCATATAACTGGTCCAGCTCCACGTTCACAGTTAGTTCTGTCCTTATTAAACATTAAACGACCGTTTGGACAAACAGACCAGTCGTTGACCTGCTGCTCTTTTACTTTATTTTACAAATAAATGAATACACAAGAAAAGAAAGCAGTAATGAAATGAATATCCTATAAATCCTAATGTTAATTTGATGGAATAAAACTTCTTTCATTACGTCTTCGGCAGCGAAGATTTTTATCATTTTCATTTCATCTATAACAATAACTTTCTTCCAGCCCCGAGGTGATGTCTCCTCATAACTCTCATAACTCCAATATCAATGTGTGTGTGTTGTCACGTCACTATTCACCAGTTGAACCCTGAGACGAGTCGGAGCAGTTCCACATTCTTCAGAAATCTGATGAGGGAGATTTCTTCTCAGGAAAATAAATAACTAACCATTTTCTTAAGAACCGTGATGACTGACAGGAGGCGTCTACCTGCCCTGAAGTAGAATACGTCTTTCACAACGTTGCTCCAGTGAGTTACCTAATATTTAATATCCACATTTAGTCGTTCTATTTTGTGGTTCTTTTATTATGTTAGTGTCATTTTTTATAAGTTTGGATGTTTCACACCTCTCATGTATATATATATATATATATATATATATATATATATATATATATATATATATATATATATATATACACATATATATATGTATATATACACACACATATACATATATATACATATACATATATATACACACACACACCTGACCCCTACTGGAATCCAAACAATAATACCTGTCCTGTGTGTGTAGTATTATCAGCTGATTGTACAGTCAAGTGTCCAATGACAAACAGTGTTTATTTAATATTCGTCAGGGTGAAGAAGTGATGTGGAATTTAAACCATCAAAAACGCTTAACGTCTTTAAAACAACTTCACTGTTCAAACGCACTGAGTGGTTTTTAAAATGTTAAAGAAGAAATATTAAGACACGCTAAAAGAACAGGAACATGCGAGCGCCATAAGATGTTGCTCAACGCCTTGTGAAACCAGGAAAACAACTGTGATTTTCTCAGGAACAACTTCAGATTTCCTCAACACCACAGATTCTCTGTGATTGGTTCGTCGTGCACCGGCCGACACATAAAAGCAGCTGCAGGGACGTTGAGATTCACAACACAGGAGACAAAGAGGATCAGAAAACAATCTGCCTGACATCAACATGTGTGATCGTCCAACAGAGATGGAAAGAAAACTGGAGAAACTGGAGGAGAAGCTGAAGGAGCTGGAAGACAAGATGAAACAATCAGGTGAGACTGAGACTTTTAGGATTCTTTTAGGAAGAAACATTAAAGTGGTTTAGTGTCAAACTGCAGCAGAAGAGACATTCACACGTCATCTCCAACATTGTTCTAATGATACCTGTGGATGAATGTGGATTCATTGAGCAGGAAAACGATGATGTCATTCGCAAGTTACATTGAATGAAAGTGTTTGAAATGTGTTTTGTACAGGAAAAGGCAAAGTGGCGTTCAGTGTCGCAGCAGAACAGGGCGGGGCCGTCGGACCCTTGAGCGCAAACACGACTCTGAGGTTCAACACCGAGATGTCAAACGTCGACAACGTCTTCAATCTGAATACAGGTGAACAGATCGGATGCAGCCGTTCCTCTTCATTTGACTCAGTATCAGTTGATCGTCTTCAGTTTCTGGTGTGTTGTGGTTTTCATTATTATCCTTGCAATAAAAAGGATGAGCATGTGAACCTCCCTCACGGCTCATGAACATCTTCTCGTGTCCACAGGCATCTTCACCGCGCCTGTCGACGGGTTGTATTATTTCACCTTCTTCTACCGAACCCCGGCGAACAAAGAGTCCATGCTGATTCTGTACAAGAACGGCCGAGAGGTTCTGAAGAGCTCCGAGACAGCGCGCTACTATGGCGGAACTGACACTGCAGGAAATGCAGCGATACTGAAGCTGAAGGCGGATGATGAGCTGTATCTGACGCTGCCTGCAGGGAACAGCATTTGGGCAGCGGGTCGCCAAACCACCTTCAGTGGTTTTCTGCTGGATTTCTGCCACTGTCATCACGGGTGACTCCTCAGAGACGAGGCCAAGAACCAGTGAACCTGTGCAACTGTGTTCAACCCAAATAAATCATCCTGGCATCAGTGATACGAGTGTTGACTGTTTCCTTTACTGCTTCATGTCGCAAGACTGACGAGAAATATCAAACATCCAATGATCTGCAGTGAATCAAACTTCTCGTGCCAGATTTGTACATAATTAGGCAGAAACGGACCTGAGCGACCAGGTGACGCGTCGCAGTAAAAACACTGAACCTCCCAGCAACAGGGAAATGACTTCACTGTCAAAGTTTGACCAGTTTAATCAAGTTCAAATGATATCATCTAGCAGATATTAAATCAATATTAACTTCATTGTCAATGATCTGCCATCGTGTCCTGAGGCTGAGTGAACGTTGAGCTGCTGAAGAATCGAAACCAATGGACTCGTCGTAAAGTGGCTCTGACGATGATGAAGAGAGTTATTAAATATGAGTTAGCAACAGATAAACGCTCCCCTCGCTAAAAGATGACGACTGGTTATCTCCAAGGAAACAATCCAAATCATCACTGACAGCAACACCATGTCATCATCATTATAATAGAACACTTCAACAAGGTATAATTGCTGAGTGTAAAGCGCAGTAACTACAAATGCAACTCGTTTTCCTGAGGAGCTGGTTGAGACCAAAACAGAGCAAAAACACGCACGACTTCAGAAACACGTTGACCACGACAAGTTCGTGGTCACAGGACGTCGGGCGCCGCGAGGCAGCAGTTTGCTGAACGTTTCCTTCGGGCGGCTGCAGGACAAAAGGTTTCTGAGCCGAGACGAGAAAACCATTGAAACTTTATTTCAGAATCTGATCACCACAGAAACAAAGATTTAGAAAATCAATAGCACAGTTTCCTCCTTTGCCAAGGAGGGAGAGTTTTCCTCGACGTTTGTCTGACTGACCCGTGACCCACGGGAAACAAAAGGGAACTTGGATCTGGACAAGACAGCGAACAGGAATTTCGTCAACATGGCGAGACGTGCACTCGCTGTAAAGTCAGTCTGTGGCAAACACGTCAGAGTCCGTAGCCCAACAGAACCCTGCATTTTAATAATAATCATGTTGCAAATGTTTGATTCATATGAGTTGGAAAGTTGAAATTACTTTCTATGGAAATACGTTTGCAGCCTGAACCGTTAGACAGTGGATCAGCCTCAGGTGGAACCCTCGGGATTGACGGCAGCGATCACCAGCGGCGCCTTGTTCCTCCCCTCGTCACACACGCCGGGGCTGAAGAAGGGGAAGATCCTCTCGGAGAACGGGCAGCCGGTGAAGCTGTACATGTGCGACCCGTTTCCCACGTCGAAGAACGACACCGTCCCGTCCTCGTAGTCCACAAACACCCCGACGGTCCGGGGCTTCTGCCCGAGCGACAGACGCACCGAGGGCGAGTCCAGGGCCCGGTACTCGTCCCCGTTCCTCATCCGCACCGTCCAGAAGCCGTTCTCCGGCTTGGAGGTGATCATCCCCTTCCTGTTGACAGACTCTTTGACCACGCCCAGGTCCCAGAAAGTCTTTGTCCCCACGGCAACCTGATGGACGACACAGGAAAAGTCCAGAATTCAAAACACTTGAAATCTGTTGGAGGACTTGGGTGTTGGAGGGCGGTGAGTCTCACACATTTCCTTGAACTTTTCCTTAGTGGCCCGATGTCAGACATTTTCTGGAATCTCTCTCGGGGAAAAGTTCCTCAGACAGTGTCTGAGGGAGCCCCCAGGTGAGAAAGAGAAACCCACCTGGAAGTAGAATCTCCCGGACAGGAAGCCTCTGCTGGCCAGAACGCAGATGACGGGGTCGAAGCGTTGGGGGTTGTCGGGGACGAGGTGCAGCAGCTCGCCGCGGCCCGCCTGCTTCCCGTCCGCTGACAGGACGATGTTGGGATGGGCGGTGTCCTGGTCCAACACCACGTCCACTGAGGAGACCAGCGCAGGGAAATTCAGTTCATACCACTGTAACATGTTATATAGGGCTGAGAATAGAAACGATTAAGAAACGATCATGAGTGAAATTAAAGCCGTGATACGTAGAAATATTTCATGTGATTGTTCTGGTGTGTTGATGGAACAGTGCAGGTGAAAAGTGGGGCGTCGTTTTTCTTTCAACCACAAGATGGCGAGTGTAAATGAATGAATAAATCAAATGACAAAATACACATCTGTATTTCGGCATTTAACATGAGCAATGAAAATCTTTATTAATATTTATACACATGAACATGACGAGGGAGGTCGTACCTGCATATTTCTGCATCCTCTTCATCTCTGTCAGAAGAAGAACAGACGATCAGTTGGAGAGTCGTATGACTACAACACTGTCTCCACCTGAACAACGAAGTGATGTCACGACAGTGTCAACGTTTCTGTGTTTTCACAGGGAGTTTGTGTCATAACTTCCACTGCCAGAAGGGGGAGACAAAAGTTCTGCACTGCCGGTTTAAAACTTATGAACTACTTAGTGAGATAGTTTTAAAAATGTCATGATTCCCAATCTCTACGTCGAGGCCACTTGGCAGGGAAATATATATATTTTAAATAAAACTGTTAAAAAAAGAAATGAAAATCAAAAACATGTCGTCATCCTTCTGATCGTCTTTGACCCCACGCGACCCCTGAGGTGCTTGTGACAGATTAGCATCAGCCACAGAAGATTGATTTATATCACCACAGGAAACAGGAAGTGACACGTGCTTTGTTCTCGTCAGTTCACCTTCTCTCTTCAGGCCGTCCAGCTCCGTCTTCAGGCCGGCGTCCACGTCGGACAGCGCTCGCCTCAGTGTCCCCACGCAGAGCTCGGGGTGGACGCCGAGCTCCGCCCATTGTCTGGAGGGCGGCGGCGCCGTGAGAGACGGCAGCGTCTGTGACAAAGACAAAGCAGTGATGTACAGTACACTGCTGAGGAGTTTATGGTTCAAACAGGTGAAACAGAAAAGGTATTTATATGTGAAGTTAAAGCTGGAGGTGCCACTTCCTGTGTCCTCCTCCGTCCCACCTGTAGGAGGTGCAGGTGGTCGTCGGTGTTCTCCAGCTCCTGCAGCTCGGCGTTCCTCCTCCGCAGCACGGCCACTTCCTGCTGCAGCTCGTCCACCAGCTCGTCCGCCCGCCTCGCCGCCGCCTGCTGCTGCTCCTCCACCTCCGTCAGCGCCTCGGCCCGTCGGCCTTCCGCCGAGCGAATCAGAGACGTGAAGAGGCGCTCGCTCTCCTTCTTCTCCCGCTCGGCACTCGCCTGGGCGAGGGGACGCAAATGTGAAGAACTTCTACGTTGAACTTCTATGAGAATCTCTACGTTTCATTTGTCTCGTGTCCGACACACGACAACTCACGGCGCTGAGCTTCAAACAGCTCCGGATCTCCTCCACCTTCTTCAGACGCTCCTGGATCATCTGCTGGAAATCTGCCTCGGTCGTCTTCATTTGGACCTGACGGAGAGGAGAACACACGAGAAAGAAAACAATCGTCAGCTCTCGAGAAAATCATCATCCGATTATTGGACGATGAACATAGTTGGTGGTTGTAATCTTTGGACAGTGTGACGCGGGTTTAGCATCATCACCACACGACATGCAGGAGGATCGTGTGTTAATTCCACTGATGGATGAAATCATCTCTCTCAAAGATATGCTCTGTATTCATGTCCCACTTCCTGTCCTGTGACTGCACCTTCCTCTCCTCGCTCTCCTGCTCGACGGTCACGACCCGGTGACCTTTGTGCGCCGTCTCGGTGCAGAAGCTACACACACACTTGTTCTCGTCGCGGCAGAACATCTCCAGCAGCCGCTCGTGCTTCCTGCACATCCGGTCCTGCAGGTTCCCCGCCGGCTCGATCAGCTTGTGCAGCTTCAGGGCGGAGACTCCGCGGTGCGGCTCCAGGTGGACGCCGCAGTACGACGTCAGACACGCCAGACAGGACTTCAGCGCCTTCACCTGCAAGCCGGCGGCGGCGCAGACGTCGCACACCACCTCGCCCGGCTGGGCCGCGGACGAGCAGACCACCGCCCTCCGTCTGAACGTGTCCGCCAGCTCTTTGAAGGCCGCGTTGACGCTGACCTCGGGCCGAGGCGTGAACGTCCTGTCGCAGGCGGGACAGCGGCACACGTCGTCCCCCCCGTCCCCCCCGTCCCACAGCGCCCGGAGGCAGGCCTGGCAGAAGTTGTGTCCGCAGGGCGTGGTGACCGGGTCGGTGAACACCTGCTGACAGACGCTGCACTGGAACTGTTTCTCTGGTAGCATGTTACCTGAGGAGGCCATGTTCCTGCAGAGCAGCGGAGGAAAGACAGGAAACGACAAAGAGGAAGTTCACTGAGGATCAGGAGGAACTGATTAATATCCACAAAACAAAAACAAGAGTAAGAGTTTAACTTTCACAGAGAATGAGACAAAAACAATCTGAACAGTCTCACGATTTAATCTTCTGTCACTGTGTCAATATGGGAAACTATGTCTTTCACTCAGCTCTTACACTCCCTGCACTGTTCAGTGTGTGAGTCACTGTGTTGTATGCTCTCTCACACACACACACACACACACACACACTCGTATCCACACACACACACACACACTCGTATCCACACACACACACACACACACACACACTCGTATCCACACACACACACACACACACACACTCGTATCCACACACACACACACACACACACACACACACTCGTATCCACACACACACACACACACACACACTCGTATCCACACACACACACACACACACAGACACACACACACACACACACACACTCGTATCCACACACACACACACACACACACACACACTCGTATCCACACACACACACACACACACAGACACACACACACACACACACACACACACACACACACACTCGTATCCACACACACACACACACACACACACACACTCGTATCCACACACACACACACACACACACTCGTATCCACACACACACACACACACACACACTCGTATCCACACACACACACACACACACACACACACTCGTATCCACACACACACACAGACACAGACACACACACACACACACACTCGTATCCACACACACACACACACACACTCGTATCCACACACACACCCAGTTACAGTAATGAATCACTGTCATCAGAGATCAATGTGTGTGTGTGTGTGTGTGTGTGTGTTTGTGTGTGAATCCAGTTGCACCAGTTGTTTTCTCGATGAAACATTTTCTCCATTGAAAACTGTCCAGTAGCAGGTCAAGGCCATAATCAACATGCTACATGCTAAGCTAACCAGCTGCTGGTTATGACCTCATCATATCGTTGTCGTCTAAGAACAAGCACAAATCTTCCAACAAGATGAAACAATTTCATGAACACACACATCTCATCCACTCACTTTGTCCCAGTTGGACATATTTAAAATATGTTGTGTCTTATATAAACTTCTATTTCTGAGTCACTTTATTTTAAAAAGTAGAAAGACAATAAGACATAATTCTTAGTGTGACACTACGATCTGTTGCACTTGTCATCACTGACAGTCAAGGAACATTTGAAAGACAGAATCTGTACAAATGTAATATTTCACATATCTACATCTCAGTGCTGCTGCTCCTGTCGAGTAATGATCTTTTATTTTGAGTTGTTTCTGTAAATTGCTCATACTCACAGTTTTATTCTCCACGTCCTCAGCAACTCTCCTGCGGCTGTGTCTCGGTCTGTCCACTTCACTGTAACTTTACCTGATCATAAAACATAACCCATAACCTGCTGCTCAGTCACCTGACGTGTCCTGAGCCTGTGAGTGTGACAGATAACTGCAGTGTTTGCCTGGTGGGCGTGGCCTCACAGTCCAATGGTTCACACCTGAGGAACGTCGTCAGACTTCTGCATGTCTGTACAGTGACGTCATGGTTACGGACCAGATCAAACTTTTTTGAAACGTTTCCTTCAAAAAAAGTCCTGAATGAAACAGTAAAAACATTAATGACCTTGAAATTTTGTTTAATATTCTCGGTACAAAACATCTGGAACCAAACCAGTTTGTTCCGGGATCAGAGATCATGTGACGGGGGAGTAACGGGACATTTTCTGAGCATATGAATACAACGTCCATAAATTGACACACGGGGAACATTGTTCTCTGATTAATGGGGAAAAAACAACAATGAAAATTGTTCATGTCTGAAAACAGTGAAACTGTCTGGTTATGATCAGAACCTGTTTTTTTAGATTTTGGGGAAAATAGCTTGTGGAAAATAACGTGAGGGAAAGTAAGTGAGCTAAAACATATTAATCCAAGTCTGTCTAATGCAATATCTTTCATATCTCATTCATTTAAAACAGCATATTAATGATTTTAAGGTAAATGTATTCAGTTTTCAATAAACACAATGAGGACGTTGTTACAGACAATGTGGTTTATGTTTCAGCTGCTGAGGGAACAGTTATGATCTGGTTTTATTACACGACAAGTTCATGGAAACTTCAGATACAAGTTTATTTGCATTTAACCAAAACCACAATCTTTCCCAACGTGCTTCTGTTGCAGCTACCTGCCCACAGACGGACTGTGGAGCTGGACTGCAGGCCCCGGTGGGACCGTCCTGCACTTTGTTTTATTATTATTAATAATCATAATAATAAATTGGTCTGTAAAAACAGAATTGAAATTATATTTCATAGCTTTTCCCTTTGGGACAATAAAGTATACCTTACCATACCGTACATTACATAACCTTACCATACCATACCTTACCTTACCTTACCATACCTTACTTAAACCATACAATACCTTACCATACCTTACCACATAATACCTTACCATACCTTACTCTCCTTACCTTACCATACCTTACTTTACCATACCATAACTTACCTTACCATACCTAACTTAACCAAACAATACCTTACATACCTTACTTTACCATACCTTACCTTACCTCTCCTTACCTTACATACCTTACTTTACCATACCTTACCTCTCCTTACCTTACATACCTTACTTTACCATACCTTACCTCTCCTTACCTTACATACCTTACATTACCATACCTTACCTCTCCTTACCTTACCATACCTTACTTTACCATACCTTACCTCTCCTTACCTTACCATACCTTACTTTACCATACCTTACCTCTCCTTACCTTACCATACCTTACTTTACCATGCCAGACCTTACCTCTCCTTACTGTACCTCACATGTGGGCTATATTCGCTCATCTAAACCATGAGCCTCAACTAATTATCGTACCGTTTGCATCAGGGCGAGCGACTTTACATCTGCTTTGCCTCGTTGAACAAGGATCAACATTTTCCAAACCATCTCTGACCTTTGAACTGCGGGTGTGTTTGCTCGAGGTTCGTCCAACTTCCTGTTCTGTAACTGTTTTCATTTAAGTCTTCTCAAGTGACTTCTTCATTAAAAACAACTGTTGTCTTCCGTCGCCTGTGAGCAAAAAAGATGTTGATCAGCCTCAGATGAAAATGATTCATTGTTCATCATATAACTGGTCCAGCTCCACGTTCACAGTTAGTTCTGTCCTTATTAATCATATCTGAGTGTGTGACAGGTAGAAATCCACCTCAGTCACAGAGTGGACCGGCTCCTGTGATGGGACAGAGGAGATCACGTGACCGGCTTTGCATAAGACAGGATTCAATTTGCAATAAAGATCAGAAGCGAGAGGAAGAAGATGCAGACGGAGATAAAAGAAAAGAAGGATCGGTCAGATTTAAAAGAGAGATTGAAAATGTCATCATCATCATCATCATCCTGCAGTCCAGTGTGTTCAGGTAAGAGATGTGTTTATAAAGTCTTGTTACAATGCCGATGAAGGATCTAGAGAAATAAAATGACATGAATCATTTATCCAGAAGGATTCATAATCTCCAGGAGTTATTGTCTGTGAGAAGAAGCTCGAAACCGCACTGAATTAATTGTACACATATAAGTTCAATATTCTTATGAATGTATTTCATCCACAGGCGTGAGAGGAGCCGTGTGGTGTTCTCTCCTTCTGTCAGGTCAGTCCACATGTTCGTATTTCATTTCACTGTAATCGCAAAAAAAATGACTTGTTCTGATTTTGGGCAAATTGACGTCAAGCGATGAGCAGATTTATGACAGTGAATCCAGTGGGAACATGGCGGCTGCTTTTCTTCGTATTCCAATATATAGTTTGAGAAAATGGAATCCACGTGTCGCAGATGTTTCAGAAAGAATTCCTGTTGTAAAACAAGTGTCTGCTGACGACGATGAACGTGTCTTTGCTCGCAGGACTGAGTTCAGGTCTTCACCAGTATCACTTCGTTGACCAACCGAAGAGCTGGTCCGCTGCACGACTGCACTGCAGACAAGCGTTCACCGACCTGGCCACTGTTGACAACATGGCCGACATGCAGCGGCTGGTTGCAGCCGCCGGCGCCGGTTACCAGGGCAAAGTGTGGATCGGCCTGATCGACCGATCACACCAGTGGCTGTGGTCTCTGGCTGATCGTAGCTTCTACGGAGAGAAGGGTTGGGACTTCAGGAGGTGGATGAGCGGCCAGCCGGACCTCAGGAGAACACATAGGCAGCTTTGCGCCACGGTCGAGGGCGGCAGGTGGTACGATTATCCGTGCAACAAGAGTCACACCTTCGTCTGCTACAACGGGACAAACACGACCGGTGAGGAGAATCGGTTTCCAACGAAATTGAGCCCACATCATGGAAATAGTTAAATCAATCAATTTAAATTTGTCATTTTCAATTCGTGTCATTTTCACCATTTTTCCGTTGAAGTACATTTGAAATTATTTTTGACACAAACTTTGTGTGAACACCTCTAAACTCAATTAAGAAGAGTAGAAATTCAGTTATGCAAAAATTAGCCGGCAACTTTGATAATCGACTAATGTTGTTTAATCCATTAATGAAAATGAAAAAATGAAAAATAGATGAAAAAAATGAAAAAATACTACCGTTCACAAACCTTCTGTAAATCTACCACACCAATCATCAACTTTATTAGTTGCGTTATACCAACGTCAGCCTTGATGCTTCTATGGTTTTTAATCTTAAAAGTAGCCAAATCACAATCGTGTTAATTCGTAACTTAAATCCAAGTCGTTATGTGTGATGTTTTAAAAGAAAGAGGAACTGATTTATTTTCCAGCTGGCGTAATATTTTCTTAGCTTATGGTTAGATTAAAACTATGCTAGCTAACTTTAGCTGAAGATACCTCGACTGAACCGAAGGCTTGTTTGGCGGCTAGCTAACTGCCTTTTCCACCGACTGTCTGACTGACGGTGGTTGCCCCCTGGTGGCCACAGCAAGGGGTTTTCCATATCTTTCATTGTGTATGTATTGTTTTGCCCTTTGACCATTATTTCAGACTTGACGACCATTTCCATCCAGAGGTATTTCTTCGTAAACGACAGTAAGTCGTGGTGGGACGCCCAGGCTCACTGCCGACGGCACCACACCGACCTGGCCAGCGTGAGGAACGAGACGGAGAATTCCCTGATCCAGCAGGTGGTGCCGAGCGGCCAGCGGGCTGCGATCGGCCTTCACAGACGCACCTGGGACCGCTGGTCGGACGGCACCTCCTCCACCTTCAGTCACTGGGCGGACGGACATCCACAGGCCGTAGGTCCCAACTGTGTCGCCAGTGTGATCGAAGGCGTTCACCGCGGGACGTGGACAGAAAACAGCTGTGGATCTCAATTTCCCTTCATGTGCCACAACAGTGAGCTGTTTTCATCTCCAGACAAAAGCTCATGTTAATTATATTTCTGAACCCTGATATGTTCTCACCAACACACTGTGAATAAAGATGGACGACACCGCCTCCTCGTGGCTGGCTGCGGTTATAGGTCATAAGCCCCGCCTCCACCAAGTACACCTGAAATACATTTTTTCTCAATAGTTATTTGACTATGTAAAAATGGGCTGGGACGTCATGATTGACAGCTGACACTCACTCAGGATTGGTCGAGAGCTTGTGTGGGCGGCGACCGTATCCCGGATGTTTGAGCTTCATTTTGACACAGACACACGTCGTCCATCTTTATTTACAGTTTGTGTTCTAATCTGTTTCTAATTTCATCGACATATTTCTATTCATATATATATCTACGTTCACCAGACAAGAAGCAGCTGTTCAACATTAAGCTGACGGCCCTGAAGCCCACAGTCGACCTGAATCAGCCTGACGTGACAGACGCCGTCTTGAACCTGGTAATCTCCTTCCTAAGACCATTTAACCGTCTCGATCAAATCATTGTAGAAGAAGAAATCGTGACGAAAACAAACATTTCCGTGTTTCAGATCGAGGTCGGGATGAAGGAGCGCGGGATCACCAGAGGTTTCAAAACTGTCTGGATCAAAAAACTCCGGGAAAATATCTTCCACAGAAAAGACGGTCGTGGAAATTAGATGTGAGTCGACTGGCAGCAGGGGGAAGGTTCAGCGTGTGAGATGTTTATGACTCATAACGTGATATTAGATGACATTTAATTCTCTCGTATCTGATAGTTTCATATGATGTGATTTTTATTAGATAAAAGTGTTTTCTGTTCTTTAATCATTTGGAAAAAGTAACTGAATAAACACAAAATCTTACGTCTGTGTGATTAATGACTCATTGACCATTTACTGTAAGTCACAAACATTCAGAGATACACTCAACTGGATTATTACAATTATGATCAGAAATCTTTGCTAAATGTTAATAAGTAATGACGTTTGTCTGTCGTGACGGAGCCCAGAAGGTATTTGTACCTGAATTTACAGAATCCCAAGACTTGTGACCACAGCATGAAGCCGAAGCTTGTTTCAGTTCAAATTTGATAAGAATATTGTATAAAAATATCCATATTCTAAGGATAAACTCTCCCTGGTATCCAGTACATACTCCACTGTGTTTTTCAGGTATTATCTTGCTCTCTTTTCTCTTAAATAATTTTAAAAAACGTAAAAAAAAACCCTGCATAATGACGCATGCTCTGCCAGCTCCACCAGGGGGCGACAATCTACAGCGCTGCGATCCATGGTACAGTCACTGCCAGAGCTCGACAACAGTTTTCTAATAAAGTCAAGACAGAGGTATAATAACAGGTTGGATGTAAGTCATCGGGTGAGATGGATGGAGATGATTATGATTACGTCGTAAATCATGTCGGTCGTCACCTTTAATTATGAGGGAGGAAGTAAAGCATCCGAGCACAGAGAGTTCCTCTGAATGTTGAGCAACCAGAAAAATCAGAACATATTTTAATATTTCCCAGGACCAGGATCAGAATCAGGACCAGGACCAGAATCTTTGAATGTGCAGAATGTTCCTAGATTAAAATACTCTGACCCTGAACGCGTCAGGGGTCAGGGGTCAGGGGTCAGGGGTTGTTCCCTGGATGTTGTTTAGTTCAGTCACACGTGGAACAGGAAGTGGAACACATGAATAAAAGCACTGTCCTCCACTCAGTGATGAATGTGTATGATATTCTCTCTCCATCTCAGGCTGCTTATGAACACATTATTATCATCAGAACTATTCAGTCTGCCAAGACAAGGTGTCAGACCCAAACTGTCATCTATGGTCGACGACAGTACAAATACATTGCTTGGTGAATTCAGGTCACCAGAAGCAGAAAAACCAGAAAGACCAGTTGAACTCAAACGTCTCCGTGGGAGGAGATAGATTTCATCAGCCGTTTGTTTTGAAGCAGATCCATTCACCTGCAGTCGACGCATCCGACCAGGACCCGAGTCTCTCAGAGGTAAGACATGACAAAGTTTTTCAAAATGGGAAAATATTCAGAGGTGACGAAAGTCAAAGTGGATAAAGGCTCAGTTCCACAGTCAACTCGTTTTAAATGTGAACCGTTCTAACCCACGTGAGGGAAACAGATCTCGCTTTTGAAAGTTACGTACGGGCTTTTGTCCGAGTTTTGTGAATCTGTGAGAAAAGGAGGCGGAGCACATTGTGTTCTGTACATCCGCTGCTGCGTTCTGTTCAAACCTACAGTACCAGAACAGCTCGGCACTGATCCAGACTCCTCTTCTCCTCTGGGACATCGTGAACTACTCAACTAATCTCATTTAAAAATGAAAATTTGGTTAAAGCAGCTGTGGTTGACACGACTTTTCTACAAACTGCGTTTCTTGATTTCACTTCGACCGCAACATCTCCTCAGATCAGATTTCAGCATTTTGTTCTCATCTCCACAACCATCGTGTGCGGGCGTCAGCGAACAGCCCCTCGCTTTCTGGCCAATGAGTGGAGCTGTTGTTGCAGATGTGAAAACTAAAAAATGTGTCTCCAGATGTTCATCAGATCAGCAGAACGGAAGATAAGAGCGACGACTACTGTAATATTTCAGATGCCTACAGTGATATATTGTTTTGTGTGTTTGTTTGTTGGCAGGATTACTCAAAAAAAATATGGACGTATTTGCATGAAAGTTTCATGAGAACTAGATGTCGGCCGTGGTAACAGGCGATCTAACTTTGGGAGGGAAGCGGATCTGGATCTCGGAAATGTAGTTTTTTATCCGGGATCCTTGACCACTGCGATATCGAGAAAAAAAACGTTCACAAATACATAACAGCTGAGTTCAGCCGACGTATCGCAGGGCAACACAGAGACATCAGCTCGCAGCATTTCCCACACACTGGACATGTGACCCGCGTTGTTTTGATAATTGCTGTACTACTTCAAGATCTTATTATAGACTATATTATATGCAGCCATAGCAACCTGCTGTTGTTGTTCTCTTCCCAAACAGTACAATGGACAAACATTATAAAAACTATAAAACCGAGTTACATATTTCATAACTCTATACACAAAAACGCTATTGTCTCGTCTCCTTTCAGAGTTACACACCCGAAAAGACGGCAACCTTTTGTGCGATGATTGCAGCTGCCTGTCAGTTGGACATAATTTATGAGGCAAGCATTATTAATTCATCTAGTGATTTATTGGTCAAAAGTGTATGTGCCCTGTAAAACGTTTGGCGTGTGGACTTTAATTCTATGAGTTAATAAACTGTAATATAATATAATAGGTCTTGTTTTAAATCTAAAAATCTAAAAACTATGAGTTTGTCAAATTGAAGTACAGCTTCATGACAATGTGCATGTAATTGGACCTTCACGTATCAGGGCAGATGTCGGTTTATGCTGAGCGGTGATAATCGATCAGGTTTGATGGTCTGATTAAAGGGGCCATATTATGCTCCAGGCACCTTTTCAGCTGCCTCCACGTTATCTGGTTATCTGGGGTGTCTGCCAGCCCACGGAGAATGAAAAGAAAACAATGAGTCGTTGTTTCTTGGTTTGGGTTGATCGTGCAGACGGTCTGTAAACGAGCCGTTCACAGCCCGGGCGTCGAGTGACGTAAGTTGACTCCTGCTACTGGGGCGACCACGCCCCCAACCTGAGTAGCACCTCCCCCCTTGAAGTGCGGAAAAACAGATCGCGGCTCCCGGCTTGCGGCGGCTCCCGGCTGCCGGCGTTCGGTCGCGGCTGCCGGCGGTCGCGGTTCCCGGCGGTCGGTCGCGGCTCCCGGTGGTCGGTCGCGGCTCCCGGCTTGCGGCGGAGGTCACATCGTGTATGTGCCTTGTTACGTCATGTCATGGCAGCAGACGCAGGGAGGAACGAGGAGGAGCGAGGCGGAGCTTTGCGGAACACGAAGGGAGGGGGGCGAGGAGTGAGCAGGAAAGTACTGGAATCGACCGTAGTCTCACAGGGCTGTTTATACAGAAAGAGGAGGGTGCTGTGTGGCTTGATCCTTGAGGTGTTTTGACATGGAATGGCAAAGACATGTAGTTCACACACCTGAAAACCAATGTAACTTGTGTAAAAGGGGGCATAATATGGGCCCTTTAATGTACAGACATTAATAAAGTGAATGTGACATTTGTTTTCATCTGTTGTTGCAGTGTAACTGTAAATCGTTTGAGGTCTGTACAGTTGAAGTTTCTTTACCGACTTTCAGTGAACAGTCATCCGCATATAATGACAAATTAACTTTTGTTTTGTCGTTGAATTCACATTGAGATGTTTTATCTCCCAAGTTGAATCCCTCAAACACGAACCCACTCCACCTGTCGTCCATGAACCTGTCCATCGTCACACTGAACAGTTTTCTCTTAGTGTCAAACTGAAAATGTAGTTGGAATGAGCAAACTTTTCCAGCGTCTGTACAGGAAACGGAATGCTGTTTTTCAGACATGGCCTCCAACTTGTCAGAGGAGCAGTTTCACTGCTGCATCTGTCTGGATTTCTTCCACAACCCCACCTCCATCCCATGTGGACACAACTTCTGCCTGAAGTGCATCCAGCGCTTCTGGGACACCAGACGGAAGTCGGTGTGTCCCGTTTGCAAAAAAGCCTTCAAAATACGTCCAGAGCTCACGATCAACTTCGGCTTGAGAGACATCACTAATGGCTTCAAAGGGTCCGTTGATATCGTTTATGTCTTGAGAAATATTTAATGGTGTTTGACGTACATTTAACAGATCTGTTATTAAATCAAAAGGTCTCAAATCAAGAGGAAAAAGCCACTGTTCAAGTCGATCCTGAAACAACCCTCGCAGGGCGAAGTTCCCTGTGACACCTGCCACAGAGACAAGGCGACTGCGGTCAAGTCGTGCCTCGTCTGCCAGACGTCGTACTGTGAGAGTCACCTGACTCCTCACCTGAGGGATCCAGGGTTGACGAAGCACCGACTAACGGATCCGGGAACCTTCAGTCGCCTCTGCAGGAACCACAACAGGCTGCAGGAGATGTTCTGCCGGACCGACCAGATGCCCGTGTGTGCGAAATGCAATGCGAAGGACCACAAGTACCACAATGTCGTCCCCATTGAGCAGGAGAGCAGGACGATCAAGGTCAGACAGAGTGTTGCAACCCTAACCCTATTCTAACACAGTTGTTACAGTAAGAGTTTATCGAGTCTACCAATACCATGTATTTCTGCCAGCTTCAAGACAACATTTGGAAATCGTTCTTTTCCATACATCACATCACGCTTCGTTCACCTACAACCTTTACAGACTTGGATCAAGAAGACTGAGGCCGAGGTCCAGCAGATGATCCAGGGCAGAGTCAGAAAGATTGAGCAGATCAAGAACTCGGTGCAGCTGAGTAAAGTAGGTTTTCATTTTCATGTTAGTAAAGTACAGTACAGTCAATCCCACTCGCACAGTGTCGACTAAATCTTTTCCAACAGCACTTGTAGCATTGGTCCCAGATAAACATGACAAAAAGTTATAAAACGTTTCTCCAGCAGAGGATCATTGTAATTTATTGTTGCTCTTCTATTTCATCCACTGACTTGTGCGATTTCAATATCCCAATGTTTGTGCATCTACAAGTATTCACTAACGTCCAGTCACGCACGTCTGCAGACTCAGAAAGACAAAGAAATACAGACGAGTGTGGAGGTCTTCACGATGGTGATAAGTGCCATCGAGAGAAACCAGGCTCTGCTCATCGAGGAGATCGAGAAGAAGCAGGAGGCGACTGAGCAGCGCGCCGAGGAGTTCCTCAGGGAGCTGGAGCGGGAGAACAGCGAACTGCAAACAAGAAGCTGCGAGCTGCAGGTTCTGGAGAACACGGACGACCCGCTTTATCTACTGCAGGTTCGTCCTGCTGGTGTTCAACTGCGTCCGTCATTTCCCACCGGGGAAAACACAAGTTCATTACAGGCGGATCGTCGTTGATTCCAAAGATTGAATATCTGCCAAATAAAGCAGCAGTGAATCGAGTGCTGCGTTTGGCTAAGGTTGATTCGTGTTGGGTTCATTAGCCACAGACAGAAACACCACATGAAACTCTGTTATCCCTGAAATTGTAGAAATACATATTCGATGTGTGTCATCCTGCTTCCAGTGCGTCCCGCGACTGAGTGTCCCGCTGTCCACCAGAGACTGGTCCGAGGTGCAAGTCCACTCCGACGTCTACATCGGGACAGTGAGGAGAGCCTTATCCAAGCTGGTGGAAACCTGCCACGACCTGGAGAAGAATCTGTCCTCGGACGGTCAGCACCTCCAGATGAACTAAATAAACTATGAGCACGTCGTATTTCATCATCCGTATGTCAAACCGCTCTCTTTCTTCTCTTCTGCAGCAGTGGGCAGGATAACTCGATATGCAGGTTTGAGTAAATTGTCTAAATAAGGATGACATCATTTGACACATCATGCCACAAAATCCATATTTCCACACTTGGTTAATGACTCCAGCCAACTGCTGTGATGGCTCTGTGATATCATTTTTGGGGTCATACATTCCTGTCGAGAACAATTCAATATTTAACGTCTGTGTTTTTATTTCCATTGTCTCCAGTGGACGTGACTCTGGACCCTGCGACGGCTGCGGGCTGGTTGATTCTGTCCCCGGATGGAAAAAAGGTACAGAAACTGAAATATGAGACAGAACAAAAACAAAAAATGATCTAGGTTCTGGATCCTAACGGGAGTTTGTTGTGTGACGACGATCCACAGGTGAGTCTCAGCAAAATGCAGAGGAAAGTCTTGCTGCCCGACGAGCCTCGCAGGTTCGACGCCTGCGTCTCCGTCCTGGGAAAACAAAGCTTCACCTCCGGGAGACACTTCTGGGTCGTTCAGGTAGGATCGTACAGCAGCGCTGCTGATTGGAAGAAAAAATAAGTCATGGTTCGGTGTATATTTATTCTGTATGTCCACATGCACTTGGTGCGATGCTCATGTTTGGCTGCACAGGAAACAGTTGTGACGCCTCCCAGCACCTAAACGTCACCAAGAGCTCAGATAACTGATGAACAGTCTAAGACCAAAGGAAGGAGTTCACGTTCCTCGGGGTCTTGTTTGCGAGGGAGGGAACAGTGGAGCGTGAGATTGGTCGGAGAAACAGAGCGGGGGTAGTATTGTATTCGCTTTTCCGCACCGTTGTGACGAAGGCAAAGCTCTCGATGGTTCCTACCCTCACCTGTGGTCACGAAGGATGGGCCATGACCAAAGAACTAGATCGCGGGTACGAAATGGGTTTTCTCAGGAAGGTGGCTGGCGTCTCCCTTAGAGATAGAGTGAGACGCTCAGTCGTCCTGCTCCTTTGCATAGAAAGGAGCCAGTTGAGGAGGTTGGGGCTTCTGGTCAGGAGAAGAAGAAATAGCTTCCCAACCATTCATATTCGTCTTGTCCAACTCTTGTGTTTCAGGTCGGAGATAAGACGGATTGGGATCTGGGTGTAGCCCGGGAGTCCATTAACACGAAGGGCGCCATCATGGTGCGTCCCGACAGCGGTTACTGGGCGATCTGCAGGCGTAAAGGCGGCAGCCTGAGCGCCTGTGCTGGCCCCTCCGTGCCCCTGCCCCTGCTGGAGACCCCACAGCGAGTCGCCATCTTCCTGGACTACGAGGACGGATCCGTGTCCTTCTACGACGCGGACACGAAGACTCACATCTACACCTACAGCGGCTGCTCCTTCACCGAGCCCCTCTACCCCTACTTCAACCCCTGTCTGCATGACAACGGCAGGAACGCCGCCCCGCTGGTCATCTGCCCGGCGGATGGTTGCGTGGAGGTCTGAACAGGAAACTGGGGAAAAGTCCATTCACAAATCCTGATCCGATAGGAATGAACCCCGACACATCAGCTGAGCGTCGCCTCTGTTTCTGAGAGTTATTGTAGAGACACAACACGATAAGAGATCGCAATGTGATTGGATGTACAGAAGATATATGTATTATATATCCATTTCCTTATTCCTCCTCTTTAATGCTGGTTGGTAACCAGCGAGTCTTTTGTTTCCTTTCACCTTCAGTAAAGTTTGAAAGATTTAAGGATGTTTTTTAAAAACCAATATATTCTTCATTTTGATAAAAAGTTGTGGTCTGATGTTCACTACAACGAACCTGGACTTCTGACCTCTGACCCTAACCCGATTGATGTTAAACGCAGCATTTAAATACTTCATCTATGTTTAATTGATATATATATATATATATATATTGCTGTATTATTATACTTATCTTTAACCTACGCCTGTGAGGAAAGTAGCAACTTAACACAAGCTGTTTATTTCTGACGGTGTGAGTTTTCTGTGGTGAAAGACTTTATGTACATATTTTAAATAAATGTACTCAAACAGTTATTCGTCTTTTGTTTGTGTCGTTGTCAGACTTCAATGGTTTCAAAGCATCTGTGTGACCAATGTACATCAATGTTTAAAAAATGTTGTGTAAGAATATTTTAAAATGATATAGAATATGTAAGTATTTAAAGAAATAATAGATTAAAAACAAATATATATTTTTAAATAATATATGTAAAAATGTTAACATATATATATATATATATATATATATATATATATATATATATATATATATATATATATATATATATATAATAGAAAGTAATACAGAAACTATGTATGAAAAAAATACAAATTATATAAATAAATATTTAGATCAAATAATTGTTGTTGTCGTTGCTGCTGCTGTTGTTTGGCAGATTTGAAAACTCCATGCCGATTAATAAAAGTCATAAAGAGTCTGAGCTTTGCAGAAGAGCTGGTTTGGGCCTGAATGTCCCATGAGCCTCTCTGCTGCCTGTCGAGCCACTGGAGCAGATCCAGTGTAATGAGGCCGAGGGAGGGAGGGTCCTCGTCACCACGGCTACGCTGGACGACCTGCAGGACTGAGAGATATTTCCTCATCACGTTTTTTCATCAGGACTGTCACAGAATGTTTCTTTCCTTTCTGACATGCTGTTCCTCACTTCTTCTTGCAGGACGAGGTGAACGTCACAAACAAACACACTCACGAGTGCAGTCACTCTGCAGAAGATATACAAAGAGGGATGCAGAATGTGGTTGATAATCGTGGCCTTTAATGTGCTCACGGGGGAGAAGGAGCGGCAGAGGAGGAGGGAAGTGAGATAGAGAGGTTGGTGTATACAAACAGGAGATGCAGCCTCGATAAGGAAATGAAGGGAAAGGGTGCGACTCCAACAGATTAAACCTCTCTCCTCTCTGTCACTCACCGAAGGAGGGAGAAGGGAGAAGAGGGATGAGAGTCGCGGCTGCAGAAGCACCACATTTGGAAGTTCTGCAGAAAAACGTTCCTGGGATTTTTTCTGCCATCAGAGTTGGATGCGAGACTAAACACAGTCCTTCATAGCGCACGTGAAGTGTTCCTCACCGACCACGGTCCACTTCTGGATGAAACGCTGTGTGCAGGTTTCGAGGGGACAAACACCGCGGCCGGGGCAAATTGCAGGTTACGGTGAAGAGACAGCGTCCAGCAGAAAGGTGGTTGGAAGATCGTGATGTGGTCGTGTGAGTTATGAGCTTCTGTGGTCGGCAGACGTTCAGAGGGAAACAGGGAGAGTGTGAGGAGGCGAGGGAGGACTCAAACTGCTGCGACGTCTGATCACGGATTCACCTTTTCTCCAGCTCAAAAAGAAATGACAACTCCCCTGCTACACATCAACAGAACGGTTGTTTGAGCCACCGACTGTGAGAGCGATGAAGGAGGCCGACCCGAGCAGGGAGAACCTCCTGACGTGGGAGTGTGAGCAGCCCTGGAGCTCCGGCCTCAAACCTGCTGCACGTCTCTGCCTCGACACCTTGGACTTCTCAGACCTCTGGGACGAGGAGGACAGCGCAGAGGACGAGGGAACGGTTCCAATCTGTGAATCATCAACAGGCCTCCAAGCCCCTCCAGCGCCCCCTCCTCTTCCTCTTCTTCCTCCTCCTCTTCCTCCTCCTCCTCCTCCTCTGGGCCCAGCTTTGCCCTCGACCTCCCTGAAAGGTACAAGCGTGACATGTCGCACCTTGAAGCTCCACTGGAGGGAAATGCAGACTCTGGCTCCCCTGCCCAGGATGACCCGCTTTGGGACGCAGACTATCTGGGCCGCTCTCGAACCAGTTCATGTGGATACAAACCGACTGCAGCACCTGTTTGAGTCCAAGGGCAGCACCTGCTTCAATGTGGCTTCTGGGCGGAAGGTAGGCGACCACGGTTTTACCCCGGGAAGGTGATGTGACATTACAAGACTAACGTGTGTTTGGGAATTGGGGCCATTACAGGCGTGTTTGAACGGACTCTGGACCAGTTGTGTTGTCTGTTGAAGACGTGTTGTGCACCTCGACTGTTTGATGAATTTACAAATTAGATTGATTCTAAAATCATCTACGGCCGTAATCTTTTGGAGACTGGTAAATATCAAATATCAGAACTGCGTCCTTCATGTCGGCAGGATTGTTCAGCTGAATATATTTAAACCCTATTATTTTTAAACACATTCATCTTGGCTGATTACCAGTGGAATGAAGAGCACAATACACAAATACAGTTGTAGAATGTCTTTGACACATTTCCACAGCATCCTGTCCTGATGAAACCGTCTCGTTTCCCTCCTGCTCCTCAGAAGCAGCCGTCAGTGTCAGTGCTGGGGATGAAGAGGAGCAACATCATCACCATCACCCTGAGCAGCCTGCCCCCTCCCCGCCTCCTGCCCCCGGCCATCTACAGCATGGACAGCAGCGTGTTGGACCGAGAGGACGTCCAGGTACAGTGTAGACCTCATGTGCCCCCGGGGGATCTCAGCATCAGCAGTTGATTAACCTTTAGAGTTTGCTTTTGCTGTATTGGCGGGTTGTTGCCCTTAGACCAAATCTCTCTGACGGCCTAAATGAAACCTGAGCAGGACGCAGGGCGAGAGTAGAGACACTCTGTTCCCAGACTCGTCTGGAGCGTCCCATCTCAGTTAATCTCTTTCAATGTTCCTCCTGATGCAGCGGCTGCAGGCATTAATCCCAACAGAGGAGGAACTCTGTCTGATCAAGGACGCCAAGGCCCAGAACCCCCACGCTCACCTGGCCCAGGCCGAGCTCTGCCTCCTCACGTTGGGCGACATCTCTCACCTGAGCTCCAGGCTTCAGCTGTGGGCCTTCGCACTGGACTACGACTCCTTGGAGAGGGTGAGCGACGAGGCAGTGACCCTGCAAAGCAACGAGATGGCAAATAGTTTTTACACTTGATAAATATGAATCTACCGCATGTCATCCCTGTCAACAGGAGATTGCCGAGCCTCTCTTCCACCTGAAGATGGCTATGGAGCAACTAGCCGCCAGTCAGACCTTCAGATGTATCCTGGCAACGGTGTTAGCCATCGGCAACTTCTTGAATGGATGCAAGGTGCAGTGTGACCCCCAGACCCGATGCGATCCATCCTAACGGCAGGGTTCAGTGTTAGTGGATCTGTTTGTCCTCCACAGGCCCGTGGGTTTGAGCTGAGTTACCTGGGGAAGCTGTCGCAGGTGAGGGACACACACTCCCGCCAGCCGCTGCTTCACCACGTGTGCGTGCTGCTGCTGCAGCTCTACCCACAATCCTCGGATCTCTACTCCGACATCAGTGCCGTTACCAAGGCTGGAAAGGTGAGTGGTTGCCTCTGGAGATCATATCTATAGATAACAGCGGACAACGGCTTAACGTCTCACTTATTTTATTTGATTTAACACTTAAAGCATTAAAATGCAGAGTTTAGTGTGTTAGGGTTGTGGTTACGGTTAGTTGACGTTGTACTACGCTGTTCTGACGCTTTTCAGCCACGATCTAATATCTGCCACTGTCGAAGGACAGAGGGAAAACGCCAGAGCAGAAGGTTTTGCTAAGAGCTCACACACTCCACTCGTTTGTCTCTTCTATCTTCACAGTGCGATTACGCCCTCGTCCAGTCCAACCTGTCTCAGCTCGACGCCCTCTGCAAAGAATCATGGGAGCAGCTGAAGGTGGTGGACAAGGCAGAGGAGAAGAGGAAAGGAGGAAAGGGTGAGAGGAGGAGGGCAGCAGCGGGAGACGAGGCCCGGGAAGGTTCCCTCCGTCACCGGCTTCCGAAGATCCTGAAGGAGTGTGAGGAGAAGCTGAAGGTCCTCAGAGCTGTTCACCGCCGGGTCGTCAACAGGTTAGTGATGGTATCTGACACCAAGACTCCGACTCCTCTGAGGAATCAAGTTAACATTTTCCTCTTCGCTCTACCGCAGGTTCCACTCCTTCCTCTTGTTCCTGGGCTACTCCCGAGCCACGGTGAGGGACACCAGAGCCGAGGACTTCTGCAGGACCATCAGTAACTTCTCTCTGGAGTACCGGTCCACGCGGCAGGACGTCCTGCTGCACCGGGAGCGGGAACGACACCGGAGCGGAGCCCAGAGCCAAGGAACCAGAACTCCCGCCGGCCGGAGGACGTGTCAACACACTCCCTCACATGTACAAGTCACAGGGAAACTCATGAACACCACAGTGGAAAACAAGATGAAAGATCAATCTGAAATATGAGATGAAAAGTCATGTACGGTGCAGGATGATGATACAGTTTGACATGTTGCTTCACCAGGACGGCGAGCGGAGCAACGAGCAGTGTGAGCTGGAGCAGCTGCTGCTGAGGCCGGACGCCTCGCTGCCCCGGGGCCGCAGGAGGACGGCTCACCTCCAAGGTGCTTATTGTACATACATATATATATATATATATATATATATATGTATGAATATTGTTGAACAAAAAGCTCAATCTATTTTTATGGATCCATATTTCTTTCTCTCCTTTCGTATCAACTCTTCTCAGGTCCTGTCTCTCAGAAGCTGAAGTGGTGACGCTACTGAAGAAACACATCATCTGACTGAGACGTTGTTTTTCAGTTTTCATAATATCTGAGTCACATAACCATGTCAATTTTTAATCATGTTTTTCTTTTGTGAAGTGAAGATGCATTAAAAAAAAAATCTGTTTTTGATAGAAAACATCAAACCTCTGTTTTTGGGATTCTGTTTGTGCTCAACTCAAAGACTCAAAGGAACATTACAATGTGTCAATGGATGAAAAATATCAAGGGCAATAGCATAAACATGTTTGTCAAATTAAAATCTGAAAATACGATAATGCTGTAGAAATGTACATGTGTTTTATATTGTCAGATACTAAAAACGGATACATTATATTACATTACATTCTTTTCTTTTGTTACATTAGAATGTATAACAACGTTTTTTCAAACATGCTAACGGTTTGGAGGAGGAGCCGCTGGTGACGTCACTGCCGCCTCAGTGCTTGGACACAAAGCGCGCGCGGACATATCACTTCCTGTCTGGGGCAAACCGCTGCTCGCTACAGCTCGTGTGCGTGTGTGTGGGTGGGTGAGAGACAGACGTATAATAATTATGATGATTACATTTTAATGATTGGAGTTATTAAACGTCCCCACAGTTGATCGATACGAGTCTCGCGCTCCGACTCTGTGGCAGACTTCCGGCTTCACTGTGTGTCGTCGTTCATGAGCGGAAGTGACAGCGCATCTGCCAATCAGCGCAGTCAGTCCACACGGGGGGGCGGGTAGGGGTTCAGTGTCCAATCAGAGCCCGTTGTCGCAGCAGTGGGGGCGGGGCCTCCCGGCTGTGGGCGGGGCCGGGCCGTTGCGAGAGGAGCAGACGCCATTTCGTGTTCGCTGGTTTCAAGGTGATCGGAGGAAACTGCGGAGCCACACTGCGATGACTTTTACTCGTTTTTATTAATAAGCTCCTGGTGAGTATTTTTATCCGAGAGATTTTAGTTTTTCCTCCCACCCTATTTTCTTTTTTTTTCAACCTGACTTTGGGATTTTTGTCTTTTTTTTTTCTTCATTTTTAATGCTTTTTTCCCCAGAGACAGTTTCGCGTTAGCGGCGTTCATTTTGTTTCTCTTGTGCAGACAAAGAGAAAGTGACTCGTGTCGTGTCAAGTAGAGCGAAGATGGTTTGATTTTTGTTTTTGTTTTTTGCTGTTTGTTTTTCCGATGAGACATTCTAAGAGAAGGAGATGTTTGACCTGAGTGTTGTGAATAAATGAACATGCAGACTCCCCCAGGCCCGTGTGGGCCGTGTGCAAAACGGCTCGTCCTTGTTTCCCGGACATGTTTTTATTCCTGTTTCCTCCTGCGAGGTGACGCGTCGTGACGCGTCGTGACGCGACGAGTGGTAGACGACGCGGGTGCGGTTCTATCTTTTCATTTGTATCTTTTACACGACAGTGTTGTGATGCATCAGGGGATGTATTCATTATCACTCATAATAATAATTCAACTCGCTCACGTGTTTGAATCAGGTCGCTCCTCCATTTTAAATCTCTGATCAGCTGCAGTGGGACATTAATGCCCCCCCACAAGGAGAAATTAATAATAGTTCAATTCATCCAATCTGTTCTCTTGGCTCGACTGTGTGACCTGTAATTGGAGCTGGTGAAAAGAGACGCGACCCTGCAGTACTGTAAATGTAAATATATATATATAAAGTATTAAATATTACGACCTGGAGCATTAAGAGGAAAAAAATCCATTAATTTTTTTATTCATAAAATAATTGGACAGCAGTTTTTGTTCCAGAAGACACCATGTCCACTGTAATGCAAAATATTTTTGTTTGATGCATATATAAATATATATATATTTATATATGCATTTTTTAATCCGACCGCACGGTTTTCATTCGAGAAGTATCTCCATCCAGACGAGGTCAACGTGCAGCGGCGCTAACTTTGCGTAGAGGAACTGGGCCGTCCCTAGCCGCCATTTTGTTTTTTGTGTCATCGTTTTCCATTCTACAGACGGACACAGACGCCGTTTCATTAATGTAAAAACTGCACTTTGGAATAGATCTCGAAGGAGGAAGTGACGACCTGAACGCGATGTGGGATTATGATCTCTTTGTTGAATCCGTTTTGTTCTTTACATGTCACGTTGTCTCCTCCGCTGCTTGTTGTGTAAAAGTTCATCTTCAGACGAAAGTTTCTTTTCTAATTTTTTCCATTTTGTTTCCCCCCTGTTTAGTTTTTGAAGCCACTTTTTTGAACAGCGTCAAATCGTAAGTTGGTCTCAATCCTTTTTTTTTTCTCCACCTCAACTTTTGCATCTTTTTTTTTCTTTTTTTCTTTTTGTTTCTTTTTTTAATGTTCCACTTTTGTTCTCACCCCTTTTGTGATTTGATCCCATTTCCTCCCTGTTGGATTCATAGAGCAGGTAGCATGTAGTGTTTGACTGACTCATCTGTTCATCTGTGTAGTGGACGTAGAGAATCACAAGTGGCCTCTGTACTGTACTGTACTGTACACCAGCTCCCACACATTATAGAATATATAAATACATCAGCTCCATAAGTTCCTCCTGCATACAGATTTTTTTCTTCTTCCTGTCTTTTGTTTTTAAAGAGTTTTTTTTTCTTCTTCTAAATTACTATTGTGTGCATGTGATTTGATGGAATCAGACCTGGTCCATTTGTCTCGTGGAAAAAGAAGAAGTGACCTGCTCAATTTTTGATTGTAACAATCACGAGCTGCGTTCAGACACGATCCTGAGGCCAGAACGTTTTTTTCCAGAACTTTTCCTGCGCAGAGAAATATGATCCAAGTGAGAACTCTGGAAAATGTCCAGACCCAATTTTTTCCGGAGATTTTCCAGAGTTCATGTCTAAGAACAGATTAATATTTAAGTCAGCACGGCCACTGAAAACCATTAACCACTAACGTATTCAATAATCACTAATATGGAATCGATTCTCTCTAATGCAGTTGTTTTATTTTTGTGACACTGATCATATTTTTGGATTAGACGTAAACGGTCACTGCGGCGCTGCTCAGTCGCTCTGCTGCTGCAGCGTCTCTCACCGTCCAAGCACAAACACTAAAGCAACGTTCACTCAACGTCAAGATCATAAACCTCCATCGCACCGCTCGGCCCGATGAGGCCGACGACAAGTCACTGATGAGGATATTGTAGAATTTGACACAACGTGGATGAGATGATTTTGACACGAGGTGCCACAGTCAACAAACACGTAGCCTCACGAAAGACGTCATGTTATTATAATAACCTGTAATAAAATCCACCTGTGTTGTTCAGATGGTGGAGATTATTAGATTATTTTTATTATATTATTATCAGTTGCAGATTCAGAATCAGGCTCTTGTTTCCGTCTGGTCACTTCATTTGCTGGAAGTTTTACCAAAACTCCATCATGAGCATTTGTGAAAGTCACAAATATATATATGGAGACACAACGTGGTATATACAGAATAATAATCACTGGCTGCAGGTTGATTGACAAGAGCAACATGACCAATCAGTTTATTTTCTAAATCTTAAGTATTAATCCAACTATAATTCACACGTAAATAAAATCCACACGTTATGTCAGATGTTACTGATGATCGTGTCACGTCCACACACCAGCTGATGCTCCCAGGTGACAGACACTCGACCAGGAGGTCACCTGACGGGTCACCTCAGGACAGGTCACCTCACGGGTCACCTCCTGACGGGTCACCTCAGGACAGGTCACCTCACGGGTCACCTCCTGACGGGTCACGTGAGAAAAAAAATAACATGAAAAATAGAAAAAAATGTATATGACTCAAAAAAAAACAGCAGATTACAATTTATGTTCATTTGACATCAGATTGATCAAATCATAATCATTGTGTCGTAACGGCACCAACACATTCTTCACCGCTGATTCTTTATCTGAGTCGTACGCTCTTTATTTTTCATTTCATTTTATTTTATGTAATTCTTTTCATTTGGGAAGTCACATGACCCGTCAGGTGACCCCTGGGTGCAGGTATATGAATATCTAGTGTCTCTGCTCTGTCTGATGAAGAGCCTGAACACACACACACACCGAGGTCAGAGGTCAGATCACGTAGGGCAGACTATTAACCTTCCTGCTGCGGACCATGTGATCCCTGCGAGTGGCGACGGGAGCATCCGGTGAGACGAGGCGGTCGAATAGAAGACAAAGGCCTCTTATGACTGACAGGCAACAAACACAAACAGGTCAAGGTCACAGAAACACTTAACAACGTGACCCTGGTGGAGTCTGCTCATATCTCCTGTCATATCAGCAACCGAGACGACAGCGTTATGAATATCACGCTCAAATAAACCTTTTTTAATTTTTTTTTTACTCGGACGCCTCAAACAAACCTGAACCGTTTCTTATTTTCCTTTCTCTGACCAGATTTGCTCGTGTGTCAACCATCTGCAAAAGTGAAGAAAATCTAAAATACACCTTTTGTCTTTCATTTTTTTTGGGCCACATCAAACTGCTTTGACTTTTCTGTGATTTTTAATGGCCGCCTCCATTTTGAGAAAAGGAAAAAATATATTTTATCCCCCACTGTTAATCACGTTGGATTTCTGGAGGGAAAATAAAAGTTTGTTAGTTGTAGTCGATGTGTCTGACTCGTGTTCCTCGACGACCCTCTTCTCTCCGGCAGAGTCAGGCAGGCAGACGTCCAGCGACCCAGCACAGACCATGGAGTGAGTCTGCTCTGTCCGAGGACGCTCCTCACACACACACACACACACACACACACACTCACACTCAGACACACTCACACACACACTCACACACACACTCACACACACACTCACACACACACACACACACTCACACACAGACTCAGACACACACTCACACACAGACTCAGACACACTCACACACACACACACACACTCACACACAGTTTGTGTGTACAGTATCAAAACCCTTGCTGAAGCCATGACACGAGTGTTAAACCTGTATGACCTCTCGTTGAGCAATGAATGTATTGATGAATCCTTTAAGAGAAAATGTGAAGTTTTAAATATTTAAATTCCTTGAATAAATTGATTATTTCACTGATAATTTAATATCTTGCTTCTCGGGGGGGAAGAAGTATATTTGAAGATGACAAAATTGTGATTGACATATTCTGATTAAATATTGGGAAGAAATAGTTGATTACTTCCTCTCTGGGATACAGTTTGTGTTTAAATGATTAGAAGATCTCTCATCATGATGTTGTTGTCAGTCCATATTCATCCACCTCGTCGTCTCTCCCTAATCCAGACTCTCCTCCCCTCCCTCGCCCCTCCCGTCTGTCCCGTCCAGTTGGTCGCCGTCGTCCGCCTCCAGCCTGATGGCGAGCAGCAACGTGACCAACAAGAACGACCCGCGCTCCCTCAACTCGCGCGTCTTCATCGGCAACCTCAACACGCTGCTGGTCACCAAGGCCGACGTGGAGGCCATCTTCTCCAAGTACGGCAAGATCGTGGGCTGCTCCATGCACAAGGGCTACGCCTTCGTGCAGTACGCCAACGAGAGGAACGCCCGCACCGCCGTGACCAGCGAGGACGGACGCATGATCGTGGGCCAGGTCCTGGGTGAGGAGGGGGAGGGCCTCGGCTGCTGTTTGATTGGTCCCCGACGACCGTGACTCTTCCTCTGACTCTTGTTTCTCCTCCGCAGACATCAACCTGGCCGGCGAGCCGAAGCCTCACAGGTCGAAGACGGCGAAGCGTTCTGCAGGAGACATGTACAGGTGGGCGACGTCCGACTGCGACGCGTCGACGTTAAAAGAGCGTGTTGCTGTAGTTAATCTTCCTCCTTCGTCTTCCTCTCTCTGCAGTTCCTCTTTTGATCTGGACTATGACTTTCAAAGAGATTACTACGACAGGTAAAGTGTCTCATGTCTGCTTGTTCTCCACATTTATTTTACAACTTTGACTCTGGAAACCGACAGTTTTGTTTCCACAAATGTGCCGTTTAGAAATTAAAGTCTGAGATTATTTAATATGCAAATAGAAAGCTGAAGACGTCACAGTGAAGTGTGTTGTTTGTGTCCATGTCTCTCAGGATGTACTCCTACCAGTCCCGGGTGCCTCCCCCCCCTCCGCCCCTGTCCCGCGCCGTCATCCCCTCAAAGCGCCCCAGGGTCAGTGTGAGCGGAGGAGCCATCCGACGAACCAAAACCAGCTTCTCGTCCTCCTCCAAGAGCAGCCAGAGGACCTCACGTACAGGTCAGTCCCTCTGTGAGCCTCCTCCTGACCTGCGTCCTCTCTGTGAGCCTCCTCCTGACCTTCCTCCTCCTGACCTTCCTCCTCCTGACCTTCCTCCTCCTAACCCTCCTCCTCCTGACCTTCCTCCTCCTGACCTTCGTCCTCCTGACCTTCCTCCTCCTGACCTGCGTCCTCTCTGTGAGCCTCCTCCTGACCTGCGTCCTCTCTGTGAGCGTCCTCCTGACCTTCCTCCTCCTGACCTTCGTCCTCCTGACCTTCCTCCTCCTGACCTGCGTCCTCTCTGTGAGCCTCCTCCTGACCTACGTCCTCTCTGTGAGCGTCCTCCTGACCTTCCTCCTCCTGACCTTCCTCCTCCTGACCTTCCTCCTCCTGACCTTCCTGACCTTCCTCCTCCTGACCTTCCTCCTCTCTGTGAGCCTCCTCCTGACCTTCCTCCTCCTGACCTTCCTCCTCCTAACCCTCCTCCTCCTGACCTTCCTCCTCCTGACCTGCGTCCTCTCTGTGAGCCTCCTCCTGACCTGCGTCCTCTCTGTGAGCGTCCTCCTGACCTTCCTCCTCCTGACCTTCCTCCTCCTGACCTTCCTCCTCCTGACCTTCCTCCTCCTGACCTCCCTGACCTTCCTCCTCCTGACCTTCCTCCTCTCTGTGAGCCTCCTCCTGACCTTTCTCCTCCTGACCTTCCTCCTCCTGACCTTCCTCCTCCTGACCTTCGTCCTCCTGACCTTCCTCCTCCTGACCTTCCTGACCTTCCTCCTCCTGACCTTCCTCCTCTCTGTGAGCCTCCTCCTGACCTTCCTCCTCCTGACCTTCCTCCTCCTGACCCTCCTCCTCCTGACCTTCCTCCTCCTGACCTTCGTCCTCATGACCTTCCTCCTCCTGACCTTCGTCCTCCTGACCTTCCTCCTCTTGACCTTCATCCTCCTGACCCTCCTCCTCCTGACCTTCATCCTCCTGACCCTCCTCCTCCTGACCTTCATCCTCCTGACCTGAGCTCCTCTCTGTGAGCCTCCTCCTGACCTGTGTCCTCCTGACCTTCCTCCTCCTGACCTTCATCCTCCTGACCTTCCTCCTCCTGACCTTCCTCCTCCTGACCTTCATCCTCCTGACCTTCATCCTCCTGACCTTCCTCCTCTCTGTGAGCCTCCTCCTGACCTTCCTCCTCCTGACCTTCATCCTCCTGACCTTCATCCTCCTGACCTTCCTCCTCTTGACCTTCCTCCTCTCTGTGAGCCTCCTCTTGACCTTCCTCCTCCTGACCTTCCTCTTCCTGACCTTCCTCTTCCTGACCTTCATCCTCCTGACCTTCCTCCTCTCTGTGAGCCTCCTCTTGACCTTCCTCCTCCTGACCTTCCTCTTCCTGACCTTCCTCTTCCTGACCTTCATCCTCCTGACCTTCCTCTTCTTGACCTTCCTCCTCTTGACCTTCCTCCTCTCTGTGAGCCTCCTCCTGACCTGCGTCCTCCTGACCTGAGCTCTTCTTCTGTTCCTCCTTCCACAGTGAGGGCAGATGATCTGCAGACCATCAAGCGGGAGCTGGCACAGATCAAGCACAAGGTGGACTACCTGCTGGAGAGCCTGGACCGCATGGAGAAGGACCACGGCAGGAAGTCCGGTGAGCGTCGTCATGTTCAAGGACAGAACGTTGTATCAAAATGACTCATTAATAATAATAATAATAACAGGAGTTCCTCCCACTCAGACACGAAGAACTCCAAACCCGAGCCGGGCGAGGTGTCACCGCTCCACTCGTCCACCTCCAGCAAGAAGGAGGACGTCCTGAAACGGGACCGCGAGCTGAACGACTCGGACGAGGAGGAGGAGGGAGACCTGCTGGAGGACGAAGACGAGGTGAGGAGTGAGGATGAGGAGGGAGAACGGAGACGGGTGTTTAATCACAAGCAGGTTATGATTTTTTTAGTTTCTGTCTTTTGACCGTGTTCATGTTTAAGTCTTGTTTTCGTCACTCAAATAAAACTTCTCTGTGTCTGCAGGTGAAAAGCAGAGGGAGGGAGGAGGAGGATGAGGAGGAGGAGGAGGAGGGCGAGCAGGAGGAAGGAGAGGACGACGGCGACAGCGCCAACGGAGACGAGTGCTAAGCTCCGCGGCGGCAGAAACACGCGCACACACACACACACACACACACACACACACACACGTTGTGTATGACTTGTCCACAGTGGTCACGCGCTCATTGATCTGCTGAAATGACTGGACGTTTGTAAACAGTAGATATTTCTCACAATTCACAAATTATGTTTCTGTCTCGTTTTCTTGGATTTTGTTTTTCTAGTGTGTTTTTTCTTTCTTTCTTTCTTTTCTGATTTGAATTGTGTCAACCTTTTTTATTCCCCCTGACACCGGATTAATGCGTCACATCCTGTTACTGTTCAGTTATTAATGTAACATGTTGTACATTTGAGTGTAAAAGAAAAAGCCCCTGAGCAGTTATTGATTTTAGAACAAAACGACCACACAAACATTTGAACATTCAAACAAAAACTGGCTAAAAATATTATATCTCCAGCTGCAAAGTTTTGAATTTGAAAGACAAATTAGCAGACGACGTTGTTTCGGCCCCGTCTTGATGTTTGTTTTTTATATTCCTGTCCAGCAGGTGGCAGCGTGTCACAACAAACTGGCCTCAGAGAGACGCTGAACACTTAAAAAGATGCAGATGTTTGTTTCCCTGCGCCGGTGACGGATAATAACCGTCTCGTGTCGGATCTTGTGTGAGACGATGACAGAATCATATCAGGATGCGTTCAGGGACACAGTGAACACGGGAGGCTTCAGGCCTGAGTGTCGTTAACGTGAGTCTGTGAAGCTTTCGGGACAAACAGGTGATTCTGGGTTGAAATATTCATTTTTCTTCCACGTATTTCATCTGTTTCTTCCTCAGGTTTTGACTCATTTTGTCTGTAATATTCCTGTGAAACTTTCTCTTTTATCGACTCGGTGTGGAAAAAAAAATAATGCAACATGAAATTTGGTAACTACAAATCCCATAATGCTTTGGGGAGCGCGGAACCGGAAACACCATCTTGCCGCAGGTTCAGTTTGAAAACCCTCTTTTTTTTTTAGCTTCTGATTGTTGACATTTTGACTAATTAGCATAATAAAAAGATTTGCCAGTGTAACTGTCCGTAGTTCCTTCTTGCAGCGCACCATTAATCTCACAGACATCTGTCACTGGAGTATTATGTTGAAGTGAAATTATTAACGTGACTTTTCCGAGGAGAGTTCTGGAGGAACGAGGAGCGTCTCGTTTGTTTCCCCCCGTGAGGTCGAAGTAGATCTGCGGACGTCGAGATGAATCCTAAAATATCCTGAACCCTAATGAAGCTGCAACAGTTCATCGATTATTAAACGATTACTAAATTAATCGCCTACTATTTTGATGATCGGTTCAAGTAGTTTTTTTGAAAAAAAAGTCTAAATCCTCTGATTTCAGCTTCTGAAATGTGAATATGTTCTTGTTTCTTTGCTCCTCTGTGACAGTGAACTGAAGATCTCTGGTGTGAACAAAACAAAACATCATGTTGAGGTTTGAGACACGATCGACATTTTTCACCATTTTATGAACCAAACAACTGATTGATTTACCGAGAGAATAAGTGATAGATTAATGGATTATGAAAATAAGTTAGTTGTGGCTCTAAACCCTTATGACGAAAATCTAATCAAGGTTTGACATTTTACAGTTAAACCATAAAACAACTATGAGCAAAAAGTAAATCTTTTCTGACCTCTGACCTGCTTCCCTCTGTCGCAATCATCAGAAAAGATGAGAGAAGGTGTGTGTGTGTGTGTGTGTGAGAGAGAGAGAGAGTTGAGGTGTGTGTGTGTGTGTGTGTGTGTGTGTGAGAGAGAGAGAGTTGAGGTGTGTGTGTGTGTGTGTGAGAGAGAGAGTTGAGGTGTGTGTGTGTGTGTGTGAGAGAGAGAGTTGAGGTGTGTGTGTGTGTGTGAGAGAGAGAGAGTTGAGGTGTGTGTGTGTGAGAGAGAGAGAGAGTTGAGGTGTGTGTGTGTGTGTGTGTGTGAGAGAGAGAGAGTTGAGGTGTGTGTGTGTGTGTGTGTGTGTGTGTGTGTGTGTGAGAGAGAGAGTTGAGGTGTGTGTGTGCGTGCGTATTTGAGAGAGACCAGTAGCTGGTGTGAATATAAATGACAGATGAAGGAGAACGAGGACGAGTGGAGTGATTGATGCTGGAGGCCGTGTTCTGCCTCCTGCTTCTTTTCAAATA
>NC_061526.1:9962500-9965000 GCF_022379125.1 Scophthalmus maximus
TCTGCGCCGTGACTGACAGCTCCGTGTTGTGTCGCTCAGCTGCTTCTCCTCCTGCAGGAGAAAGGATCGGAACACAGAGGCAAGAAGGAGAAGACGAGGACGACGGGAGGACCGGGGAGGGAGAGAGAAGGAGAAGGAGGAGAAGAAGAAGAAGAAGAAGACTGATCCGTGTGTTGTTCCATCTGTACTGAGGTGAGTCACACGCACACACACACACACGTCTGGACGTGTAACGAGCCACTGATTGGGAACTTTCTCTCCGCGTGCACGTGAGGCCGTGCACGTTGTGATGGAGGCAGACAGTGCGCGTGTATTGACGCGCACATGTGGCGTCGCCAGCAGCTCTTTGTCGTCCCCCCCCCGCGTGATAACCGGCCGAGGCATGATGAACCTGAGACATACATGACCCTGACTCTCCTCCTCCTCTTCCTCCTCCTCCTCTTAATCTTCCTCCTCTTCCTCTTCCTCCTCCTCCTCTTAGTCTTCCTCCTCTTCCTCCTCTTCCTCCTCCTCCTCTTAGTCTTCCTCCTCTTAATCTTCGTCCTCTTCCTCATCCTCCTCTTCCTCTCTCCTCTTCATCTCCTCTTCATCTCCTCCTCTTCCTCTCTCCTCTTCCTCTCCTCTTCATCTCCTCCTCTTCCTCTTCCTCCCCGTGTCTCCACCGAGCTGCAGCAGCTTCATGGTTAAATCCTTGTTTCCCCTGGTGGCATGAAGAAGAGGTTGTTGTCTCTGTCCGGGCGGATGGGGCAGTAGTTGGGGAGGAGGGGGGAGGGGTGAGGAGGGGGGAGGCGGGAGGGGGGGTCACGGCTCGTGGCCCGACAAGGGAAAAGCCTGTGTTAATGTTTGTCTGTTTGTCAATGTCAAATGGAGGTGTGTCCCTCCAGTGTGTGTGTGTGTGTGTGTGTGTGTGTGTGTGTGTGCGTGTGTGCGTGTGTGTGTGTGTGTGTGGTTGACTGACTGATAAAACATGACGTGGGGGGGGGTAAAAAAAGATGCAGTTTCATAACCGTCTCCCTTATGGAAGCTTATGGCGCGCGAAGGGGGAACACACACACACACACACACACACACACACACAGTTTCTTCACGCGCACAGATTCCGTGAGTCACCGCGTTTGGAGACTGAGTGAAGTGACACGCGCACATGCACGAGGCATGTAAAGACGTTGGACACACGCTCAGGCCTCGAGCGATGTCAGACATTAGAGACTGGTCAGATTTAGACCCACACTCACACAGTGCAGGGTGTGTGTGTGTGTGTGTGTGTGTGTGTGTGTGTGTGTGTGAGACCAGCTGCCCTGTTATGTTTTGTTGCTGTTTAAGTGAAATGATTTCAACATTATATGAACATACAGAAGATGTTTCTTGTGTTCCTGCAGCAGTTCCGTCAAGATATATAGATACATTCCATATTTAATATCTGATTCATTTCTTCACCGAACACAACACGTTGTTTTTTGAAGAAATGAAGAAGAGTTGGACTTTTCTTTGAGGCTGTTTGGAAAAAGTTTGTCTGACATTCATTTTCACAACCTGTAACTAAACTGCAACTTTAAGAAGAGGAAGCAGAAATGATTTGACTTTGAAACCAGATTTATTGACAAAAAGATATTTTAAAGCTCAACTGATACACAGTATTAATATTTAATAATGTGTTTGATGGTTGTGACGTCAGAGCGAAGCTGGACGTGTCGACGTGTGCCAGGGACAGAAATAAACAGACTGTTACGGATGTTTCACCAACTATTCTGATAATCCATTCATCGTTTTTTATGAAATAAAAAGCTAAAATCCTCTGATTTCAGCTTCTTAAATATGAACATGTTCTGGTTTCTTTGCTCCTGACAGTGAACTGAAGATCTCTGGTGTGGGAACAAAACAAAACTTCATGTTGGAGTCTTGGAAACACGATCGACATTTTATAAACCAAACAACTGATCCATTAAAGGAGGAAATAACAGACAGATTAATGGATTATGAAAATAACCTTTAGTTGCAGCTCGACTGTATTTAAATCCAGAACTTTGACAAACAGAAGCTTCTGCTGATGATCGTGTTTGTCTCGGCTCCACTGAACCGAACCACTCTGACCTTCTGCTCAGGCAAAGTCAACACACACACACACACACACACATGCACACATGCACGCACACACGCACACACACAAACACATGCACACACACACACACACACACACACACACACACCTCCTCGGTGTGTTTGCAGAACACTGAGCTGCTCCACATGGTCTCGTCCCGTCTCTCCGACCTTGTGACTGTTGTTGGTTTCTGAACCATTGTGGATTTAAAAGCACCAGTATGTGAGGATTCATATTTCAAGTTATTGACATGTTGAACATGTGGACAGTAGATTCGTGTCCACAGCTTCCTGAACAAACACTGAACATGTGAAATGTCTTGTTTTATGAATCTCTGGATGTGACGAAGTTTTAAATCCATCGTGAAAGTGAGAAACAGCAGCAGGTGTCAGCTGATCGACA
>NC_061526.1:9975000-10052500 GCF_022379125.1 Scophthalmus maximus
GTGACGTTCAATACAGTACAGTACAGTACAGAACAGTATAGTACAGAACAGTATAGTACAGAACAGTATAGTACAGAACAGTGCAGTACAGAACAGTATAGTACACAACAGTAAAGTATAGTACAGAGCAGTACAGTACAGAACAGTACAGTATAGTACAGAACAGTAAAGTATAGTACAGAGCAGTACAGAACAGTACAGTACAGAGCAGTACAGTATAGTACAGAACAGTAAGGTATAGTACAGAACAGTACAGTACAGAACAGTATAGTACAGAACAGTACAGTACAGAACAGTATAGTACCGAACAGTAAAGTATAGTACAGAGCAGTACAGTACAGAACAGTACAGCACAGAGCAGTACAGTATAGTACAGAACAGTATAGTACAGAACAGTAAAGTATAGTACAGAGCAGTACAGTACAGAACATTACAGCACAGAACAGTAAAGTATAGTACAGAACAGTACAGAACAGTATAGTACAGTACAGTACAGAACAGTATAGTACAGAACAGTAAAGTATAGTACAGAGCAGTACAGTACAGAACAGTACAGCACAGAGCAGTACAGTATAGTACAGAACAGTAAAGTATAGTACAGAGCAGTACAGTATAGTACATTACAATACAGTACAGAGCAGTACAGCCAAACTACTGAAACAAATATTTTTTCATAATTCTGACACCAGAAATCCTGTGATCCACACGTTGACCCGTTAGCATCGATGAGTCGACCGCCACAAAGCTGAACACTGCCCGCGACGCGAGCCGACTGTCACGAGCAGTCGGTTGTTTCTAATATTCAAATAGTCCTTTTTATACGAGCCCGTTCGACGGCGTAGAGACGGAGCGATGAGCGATTTGAGCTGTGGGTAGACATGAAAGACGGTCGTCATGACGATGGCAGTCAGTCGTGTTTTGTGTTGAAGCCACGCCCCCCGACAACGAACCCGAGGGCGACAAGCAGTTTGACTCTGTGGCGTCGACGTGTAGAATGAAAACGTTTCGCCCGTTTTCCACACTGACATCACGACGCCGACGAGCGGGAAACCTGGACCACATAAGGGAAGGTGGGCGGAGCATAGAGTATTACAGGTTGCCAAATAAGGAGAAAGGGGCGGTACTTGTTTCTGAGCAGGTTGTGGCTGTGTGATTGTAAATGTGTCTCTTCATTATTACTGTACTTTCCTTCTCGACACGTGGGAATTAATTTCTCTCTGTGAAGTGTTAGCTTACCGTCCTGACGAGTCACAGGTTAGTTTCCTGTGCGATAGTTCCTGTGTGACTTTTTTAGCATTAGCGCAGAATAAGGGAGAATAATATAATAAATAAAAATAAATATATATATAAAAAAAATAGAATACAATCAAATTTAGCTGTGTGGCTAATTTTCTGTGTAACACAATAAACATCCTGAAAAGTGAACTTAAATATTAATAAAAGCTTCAGAGAAACGTCACGTGTCCTGTTCTGCTTCTTTTAACAGGTGGTGATGTCAAAGAACCTGACCTGACGGGTTAGTATGTTTTCAACTTCATATTATCTGACACACGGGGGTCGACGGGGGTCCACAGAAGACTTCACACTTTGACCTCGTGACAGATCGTGTTATGTACAAACTGGATGTGAGATAAACGCTGTGGTTTGATCCAGAAATCCACGTCTTGGCCCTCAGCTGTGAATATGTCTCGATCTTAACTCAAAGAAAAAATGGAATTCGTGTTTTTTTAAATTTATGTGCGACATACTGCGACAACTTTAGCTGCAGTTCCACTTTCCACCACGCGGCGGCAGTAACAAAGTGATTATATTTGGGCCTTATTGGATTCATTTCCAGGAGTTTCAAGGGAGTCTGGGGGCCGATTTCGAACCAAGCCAAACCCCCCCCCCACCCCCAGAAACACATCACACCAAACCAGATCATTCCAATCTGCAAAAGATTCTTTATTGTCAAAAATGATTAGCAAAGTGCAAAGTGTGCAAACACAAAAGTAAAGTAACCCCCGTTCCTCCAGGTGCAGCTGAGTGTGGGTGGTTTGGAAAAACAGATGAGGAGGGAGAAGGAAAAGAAAAGGAATGAAGAAAGACTAAGGAATAAATTAATGAATTAACTTGCAGAGGTAACTAAGGATATGAAAGGGAGATTTCCAGTGTTTTTGTTTTTGTGGGAGGGGCTTCCTCTCAGTCACTCTCACACCTGTGGAGGGACACGCCCCCATTACCTTCCTGTTCAGGTTTGTTTGTTGTATTTCCCACCGATGTTGCTGATATTCAGAATACTACCTGTGATTTGTTGTTGTGTTCAGCGCAGTCTCATGTATTAAAGCTATATTACAGTCATGAAGTAGCTGCTGTCTATTCGTGAGCATGACATATGGTCGTATTCATCTTTGCTAAGAACCCGCGCAGAGAGAAAACTCTGTCCACGGTGTAGACGTGAGTCAGACCCAGAGACTTGAGACACAGGAGTTGGTTGAATATGTCGACCATGAAGGAGGGATGGTTGATGAGCCGGTGGATCTCCACCGGGTCTCTGTGACGCAGAGAATCTCTGGACAGGACGGTCAGCGACAGGAGGAGCTCCGGCAGCAGCAGGACGTAGACCAGACTCTCGTCCACTCGCACGCTCGCTCCCGTGTCTCTGGCGCCGTTGATCTTCTCTATGGCGTCGTTGATGTTGGCCTTGAAGCACAGCAGCACCGTGTGTCTGGCTGTGATGTGCACGTCCAACCTGGTGACGGAGTCCGTGCGAGCTTCGTTGATCTGCTGCGTGGAGTGACTGAGAGTGACCTCGGCCTGCTCGCAGTGCAGATCAACAGACCGGAGAGCGTTTTGTAAATCCTCCAGCGCTTGGTTGATGCAGATCAGATCCTGATGCCTGCCGTGCAGAGTTAAAGATGCAAAAGCTCGGTTGTAGTAAGCAATGGCTGCCCAACAATAGTCCTCCTCGATGGCTTTAGTGTACATCCCGATACTCTCTGCAAGGTGTCCCTTCTTGCGCTGCTCATTGCCAAAGGCGGTGTAGTAGTGCAGGTCCGATGACGGAGATTCTCTGAGTTCCAGCTGCTGCTTGGCTCGGTCCAGGTCTTCACTCAGTCGGCTCTTCAGCTCCGCGTCCGATTCATCGGCTTTGAAGCGCGTCAGGAGCCAAATGCCCCAGAACTCATTGAGTGCAGACAGATGTGAAGCTGCTGGCTTGTTGTTGCTGGTTTTGTACACGCCGTCGAGTGTGGCCAGGTACTGGAAGAAGAGCTGTTCTTTCTTCTTTATGAATGGGATGTGCTGCTCCAGGTATCTATCGAGTGTCTGAGCCACTAAGTCGTCTCGGAGCAGTTTCGCTGTCTCTATTTCTGACCTGGGGCTTTCAGACATGAGAAATGACAGCTTCATCTTCAACGCAATCAGCAACGGAAACGGTTCCGTCAGGTGACCGGAGCAGACGATGAGCTGAGCGGAGCCGGGAGATCCTTGTCTCGCTGTGCGGCCAAACGCCTGCGCCTCCACCCGGGCGTTCTTGGGCAGGAAGGTCTGCACAACCAACAAACCTCCCGCTGTCTTCACCTCCTCAGAAACCTGCAGGTCCGTCCCACGACCCGCCAGGTTTGTTGCTATAATGACTTCTCCTGCTTCCAGGTCCTTGGCGAAGATTGCCGTGTTGTCCATGTTGTTGTTGATGTAGAGCTTTTTGTGGTGGACCTCGTCTCCGAGACTGTCGTGCAGAACCTTTGCTCGATTGATGGTCTCACAGATGATCAGCACAGCTCTTCCCGGCCTGTACGGAGTCGGGTTGATTTCTGCAGTGACGACATTGCAGATCTTTTCAATCCATTCTTTTTCTCCAGGAATGAGCCTTCCTGCGACCTCGAACAGCTTCCTGCGTTTGAATGCAGGTATCTGACAGGTCTTGATGCCTTTATAGATTTTCTGTAAGGTCTCAGTCTCTGCTTGTTGGCCCAGAGTCCCAGAGATTCCATAGATCTGATTTTTGTACTGCTGAAGCATGCTAACATTGGACATGTAGTTTGTGACGACTGTCATGTCGCTCACCTTGGACGCGTGTTTCATTTCCAGAAACTGCTGAAGTCCATCCGCCCATTTCATGAAGTTTTCCACGACACCCGTGACACTGTAGTCGACGGGGACAATTCCATGATCCTCCATGATGTATTCATGGTCCTCCGTCATGGTTTGTGCGTAGAAGGCGTTTCCAATCCACACCTTTAGTTTGGACTCAACCAGATCGGAGAGGAAGCCCGGGACGTAGCAGCTGCTCTTATCTTTGCTCACGTCACATGGTGTGAAATGAAGAGCACATCTCACTTCTTCCTCTGACGCTCTGCGGACACTGTCTTTGTCAGGATACATGTAGCGACAGAAGCCTCCGTTGATGACGAGCAGCGGCACTCTTTGCCTTTCGCCGTCTTCCCTTTGCAGCTCTTTGTTGAGTTCCTCTATCGCCCCGTCATTGTTGATGCAGTGCAGAGCAAAGCTGCACGAAGGGAACTTCCTCTCCGCTGTTTGGAAGAATCCAGCCAGCTGCGTCGCAGTAACATCTGTCATTTTCTCAGTTAAAAGGCTGAGGTCTCTTCTCAGCTCCCGGACGGAACCTTTGGCCAGAACGCCGGCGTCCTCGGCCATCTGAAGGACGGTGAACTCGTCAACGTCTTGGCTTGTTGTTGCGTTTTTGAGCACAACCTGATGAAAGGGGTATTTTCGGCCCACAACCGTCTCTGTGCCAACCTTACTGTACTGATTAGCCGTGGCCCATATGAAAGCCAAGAGTGGATTGAGATGTTGGAAAGCCGGCATGTCACTACTCAGGTAGACCACATGCAGACCTCGATCCAGCATCAGTGAGTCCACTTCGTCCACGATCGCACACTCAAATTTCCTTTGCCCAAATATGTCTGTCTTGTGGAAGTGGTGCTTCAGCCAGTCTCCAGCAAAGTCCTCCACCGTGCCGTAGACAACCTGGCACTCGTAGCACCTCTTTAAGTCGATGCCTTGCTTGTTGGTGTTGCAGCTGATGCTGATTTTCAAAATTGAATAAAATCGTCGCCAGTCGTCTGAATCTCGTTCGGCCAGGACGGATGAGCTGGACATGATGTCCACTTTCTCTCCTCTCAGAGCCCGGAAAGCAGCAAACATGGCCACGATGCACGACTTCCCCTCGCCGGTGCCGACCTGGATCAACCGCCCTGCCGTGGACAGAACCATGAGACACCAGCTCACCATCTGAGTGAGTCGTGGTCTGAACTGAGCCAGTTCCGCCGCCTTGCAGAGCCTCAGCAGGTCTTTCTTCAGGCCTCCCCGATGTGATCCTTCTCTGCGTGAAGTCAGATCCTCATCAACGGACGAGACGATGTCTCTCATCTCAGCTAAAAGCTCCTCGTCGATCTGGTTCAACTTTTCTTGGCGTATTTCCTCAAGAATTTCGTCCAGTTGCTTCTCTGTGTCATTGGCTAAAGATTTCTTCAGGTGTGGATCTGGGACGCTCTCGTCCCGGACCAGCTCCATCAGGGTCTTTCCTCCGTCGCCTGGTCCCGACCTCCAGCTCGGCGTGATGAGGTGAATCTGCACACAGTGCAACATCTCCAACATCCACACCATCAGCTGCGATCTGTCTTTTGTCGTTGACTCGAATCGGTTCAGAAGAGTCTCGAACAAGTCGACGGCGGCGGCCGACGTCCAGTGGATGTTGGTGACGAGTCCCTGCAGCTTGTTGAGGAGAAGCTCCTCGTCGTCCACGGACAGTAAAGTGTTGGAGTGTGAAGAGACGGTGAAGAACCTGAGCACGAGTCCTTCCACTCGGTCCACGTCACAGTCATCCATCCTCTGGAAAAACTGTCTCAACAGAGAAAAAATACATTGTTTCTTTAACATCAAACACAAACACACTCATGAAATATTCAAATAACAATCTGTTTTCTTGGAGCATTAAAATCAAATATGAATATGTTATTCAAATATTGTCTGAGATCAATTTATATTCAACAGGTTTCATTTGCAATTTTTTTAAATTCACAGTATTGATACTCTGACAATGAAATATGCATCAAACTGGTATCGTGATTTTATATATCACTTCATATTTATATGAGTGTTTAGTTATTAACGAGTCTGACGCTTGTACTGAAATAACATATAGCTAAATAAACTGCCGCACATATATAGCTTGACGTACGTTATATTTAAGCTTTTATACTAAAGCTTGCAGAACCTGCATTACATGCATAAGACTTATTAACATACAGTGCAGATGTCACAAGATGTGCCGCTCAGAACAGATATAGCCTAGTACAGCACAATTATTACACAATAACGGCTACGATCAGTCCAGACACATAGTCATGCGATCCACCCACGCACACACCGCAACCACCATGCGGGATGAATAGCAAACACACAATTGTACCAGGTTCCTGTTCTCTGCGCGATCCAGCCGTGGTTGGTGACTCGTGAGACCGAAACCCAGAGACTCCGTAAGTATTGTTATTGCTTGGAGCAAATAAACATGATTTGATTGAATGCATTGAACTCACGACTGTTTTCTCCCTCTGAATAAACGAACACACGGCGAGGACATGGCCGAGGTCTAGGACGAGAATCCTGCCGAACACGCTCAGGATGAGGTGAGTGAAGTCGGTGTACAACTGAAATGATCTGATGTCACATTTCATTCTACCTTTTGTGTTTATATCTGTTCAGCAGGCTCCGCCCACAGGGGAATTCTGGCCCCGCGTTCCATTTCATGTGTCTGGACTGTAAACTGTAAACCAGTCGACTTACTGTAAAAGCTCAGCAGCAGCCTCACAGCCATCGTTCCATCCTAATCACCTCCCTCAGTTTCCTCACATCCTGAAAAGATAAATGCATATTTATTTCAGTATGAATAATAATAGTTGATAAACACGCACACACACATCTGTAATTCATTCATCGTCTACCGCTTTATCCATTTAAGGGTCGCGGGGGGCTGGAGCCAATCACAGCTGACATTGGGCGCGAGGCGGGGTTCACCCTGGACAGGTCCCAGCCTATCACAGGGCCACATACAGAGACGGACGACCATTCACTCTCACATTCACACCTACAGTCAATCTAGAGTCTCAATGAACCTGACCCCATTCTCATGTCTCTGGACTGTGGGAGGAAGCCGGAGAACCTGGAGAGAACCCACGCACACACGGGGAGAACATGCAAACTCCACACAGAAAGGCCCTGGTTGGTTTGAACCGGGACTCGAACCTTCTTGTTGTGAGGCGAAAGTGCTAACCACTACGCCACCGTGCAGCCCACATCTGTCTGTAATATGACACATAAAACATGTGCTCATAAAAGCACAGAGCTGTTGAGTGACACTATACTTTACAGTACAATATATGGGACAATATTTGATTCAGTTGATCTTTTTTCTTTTTTACAGTCTTTAACATACAGTTTCAGACTCCTCGTCGCTCTTATTTAGCGATATGCCTGCGATGCATTAGAGACAATATTATATATCAGAGAGGATTATGAACCCGTTTCCGTCTGACGTTGACATGAGAATATGTACGTGAGGCTCTGATACCTGTAACGAGCTGCTGCAGGTCGATGGCTGAGCTCTTATTCTTATGATAATACACATGACTGGAGAGCGGAGGTGTGTGTGCTCCTCTTCTTCACACCTGAGATCAAAGAGATCAGAGCCGGTCATCAGTCCAACTAGCGACCAATCAGATCGCTGGAGGTCCCAGCATCATCGCTCGCCAGGATCCTGACTGGGACAAAAGAGCTCAACACTGACCCCGCCCACTTTGACAACAAGTGAAACCACGAGAGGAATCGCTGACGTCAAGGTTTGTTCTGTAGACTGAACATTATTATCATTATTATGAGTGAAGGAACTACTCCCGTTCAGACGACGTCCAACCATCAGAGACGTCCATGTCACACTGGAGGATTGTGGGTAGTGTAGTTCTCCTCAATGACGTCGTGAATAAAACGTGAGTTTATCTCACAACATAAAATCGTAGACTCATTAATATCAGAGCTTCATCTGATTCACTGCAGGTCGACAACACGAGGAGACTGTGGCCATCGACAGATACTTCATGTTTTATGATCAATGAGCAGCTCAGTGGGAGTGATGACGTCACACGTTAACAGTCTGACGTCACTCCATCAGTTTCATCATCGTCGGACAAAAGACAATAATTCCAGTGGTTCTTTTCTGTTTTAGTTTGATCAGCTTTTCGGGCCCAATGTGTGGCCCAGTGTGGGGCCCGATGTGGGGCCCAATGTGGGGCCCGATGTGGGGCCCGATGTGGGGCCCAATGTGGGGCCCAGTGTGGGGCCCGATGTGGGGCCCGATGCGGGGCCCGATGTGGGGCCCGATGCGGGGCCCAGTGTGGGGCCGGATGTGGGGCCGGATGTGGGGCCGGATGTGGGGCCCGATGTGGGGCCCAATGTGGGGCCCAGTGTGGGGCCCGATGTGGGGCCCAATGTGGGGCCCGATGCGGGGCCCAATGCGGGGCCCAATGTGGGGCCCAGTGTGGGGCCCGATGTGGGGCCCGATGCGGGGCCCGATGTGGGGCCCGATGCGGGGCCCAGTGTGGGGCCGGATGTGGGGCCCGATGTGGGGCCCGATGTGGGGCCCGATGTGGGGCCCAATGTGGGGCCCAGTGTGGGGCCCGATGTGGGGCCCAATGCGGGGCCCGATGCGGGGCCCAATGCGGGGCCCAATGTGGGGCCCAATGCGGGGCCCAATGCGGGGCCCAATGTGGGGCCCGATGTGGGGCCCGATGTGGGGCCCAGTGTGGGGCCCGATGTGGGGCCCGATGTGGGGCCCAATGCGGGGCCCAGTGTGGGGCCCGATGTGGGGCCCAATGTGGGGCCCAATGTGTGGCCGCCGCGTCGGGCCCGTGCTGCCCTTGTTCTGGCCCCGTCACGGCAGGTGACAAGCTCATGCTCATACTCCTCTTATTTTGAAAGTGCTGCAAAATCATAACCTGAACTTAGAATGACTACAAAACATACATTTGTGCAGTTAATAAGTTCATAATCAAAAGTCAAATGTCCAGTACACATGTTTCAATTTGTTTTTCCCTTTTAACATGTTTATGCTCCCAAAGACAAGCACATGGATCATCTCTGCAAATTAATAAAATGACTGTAAACACAGAGTGGTGCTTTTTTATCATTTTTGAAATTTTATTTTAGATTTAAAATGTGAAAATTCTTAAAAAAGGTATAAAACATTTGAATGTAATTTAATAACATCACATGACCTGAACATGTCTTCTTCCTTCTTCATGTTTGTCTCTTCATGGGAAGGAATGCGGCACCTGTTCTCTACATCCACACCGGGACCGACCGGGCGGGCGGGGCCAGGACAACCGGTCGGTCTGCATTGATGGAAGAGCGGAGACCGGAAAGGACGCGTCGGTTTCACAATAATACTGTGAAAGTAATGGAACAACAGGTGAATGATGCTGGTTGGAGATTTGATTGAACACAAGAGGATAAGAGACATATTGATTTGAAGCATGACACCCTCGATGATGTGAACCACGTGAATCCTCTTTAAGATTAATATCATACTTCACCTGTTCACTCTTTTATTGTGAAAAGCCTGGACGCTGGACGTGCAGCCGGTTGACGCAGGTGCGTCGAGCAGGAGGTGATCACCTGTCGAAGACAAAGTGAAGAAGCTTCATCAATCATCTCTTCAATCATCTCTACAATCATCTCTTCAATCATCTCTTCGACACGATTCATCGATCACATCTCCTCCTCGACCATGAGAGGAGACGCGCCGGTGAGTGTCGGGATGATTCAGATGTTTCAGTGTGAGACAGTTTCATCAGACATCGTGTCAAATATCATGTTGCATGGTGAATCTGATTTGTTATCATGCGACATGATTAATATTATTTGTTATCATGTTACATGGTGAATCTGATTTGTTATCATGTGACATGGTGAATATTATTTCTTATCATGTGACATGATGAATATTATTTGTTATCGTGTGACATGGTGAATCTGATTTGTTATCATGCGACATGATTAATATTATTTCTTATCATGTGACATGATGAATATTATTTGTTATCGTGTGACATGGTGAATCTGATTTGTTATCATGTGACATGGTGAATATTATTTCTTATCATGTGACATGATGAATATTATTTGTTATCGTGTGACATGGTGAATCTGATTTGTTATCATTTGACATGGTGAATATTATTTCTTATCATTTGACATGATTAATATTATTTGTTATCATGTGACATGGTGAATCTGATTTGTTATCATGTGACATGGTGAATCTGATTTTTTATCATGTGACATGGTGAATCTGATTTGTTATCATGTGACAGGATGAATATTATTTCTTATCATGTGACATGATGAATATTATTTCTTATCATGTGACATGATTAATATTATTTGTTATCATGTGACATTATTATTTGTTGTCATGTGACATGATGAATCTTATTTGTTACCATGTGACATGATGAATCTTATTTGTTATCATGTGACATGGTGAATCTGATTTTTTATCATGTGACATGATGAATCTTATTTGTTATCATGTGACATGATTAATATTATTTCTTATCATGTGACATGGTGAATCTGATTTGTTATCATGTGACATGGTGAATCTGATTTGTTATCATGTGACATGGTGAATCTGATTTGTTATCATGTGACATGGTGAATCTGATTTGTTATCATGTGACATGGTGAATCTGATTTGTTATCATGTGACATGATGAATCTGATTTGTTATCATGTGACATGGTGAATCTGATTTGTTATCATGTGACATGATGAATCTGATTTGTTATCATGTGACATGGTGAATCTGATTTGTTATCATGTGACATGATGAATCTGATTTGTTATCATGTGACATGGTGAATCTGATTTGTGATCATGTGACATGATGAATATTATTTCTTATCATGTGACATGATGAATATTCATCAGGAGAATGATGCGACTGATCCTGGAGCAGCGGCGACAGAGGAGACGACGTCAGGGGGAAGACGAGCTGTGAGGAAACTGTCACACAGCGACACCACCTGCTGCTTCTTCTTCTTCTTCTTCTTCTTCTTCTTCTTCTTCCTATTGTTCAGCGTGATTCATATTTAATATTAGTCTGATCTGAGTGTTTTCACTCTGGAATCAAGTGAACTCAAAGATTCATCATGTTCAACTGTCATAATTTGACTGGAAGATGTTTCTTTTTTTACAGTACAATATATATATATATATATATATATATATATACACAAATAACTCTGCTACAAGTCGGATTTCATATTTTTTAGGCATTAAAAGAAGGTCTCACTCAGACGAACACGCCTCTCGTTCATGTTCCAGTTTGTCTTCATGAAAATCTTCATCAAACTAATGTTGAGGCAGAATCCTGAACCTGCTCATGATGTAAAATATATGAATAAAGATCATTTCTTGATGGTCAATGTGTTCCACACCATGATGTTTGATGCTGGTTGATTGCAGCATTGGGCGACAGTAGCTTGGTCTGTACTATAATTCACAACCAAATAGAAAAGTTTTGGTGAGTTGCATAATTTAATGCATGTCCGTCTTCACATTGTAGAGATCTTCTTCTTCAGGCCTCTTCAACTCAGCAACAGTTGAGGATTTTTTCTTTCTTTCTTTTTTTGTTTTTTTTGCAGAGTATTGTGATGCTCCAACATCTGATGAAAAGAGTTCCCCACAGCTCTTCACCGAGCCAGTACACGGTGAACAAACCTTCACACGCTTCATGTACATCTCAGAGGGTCACTGGAAACTTATCTGAAGATGAATAAAGAAGTTGCACGGACATTTGCTCCATTATGAAAAAGTGTAACTCGCTCTCTCCTCCTCAGACTCTTGTTTCATCGCCGTCGGATTCCAGCGGATCGTCTGCGAACGAGTCTCGAAACAAACAGGTGAGAAAGGTTCTACAGCTCAGTGAAGTGTTGACGATCTCTGACGAACAGCGGTGCATCGTCTGCGTATCACCCACTGTTCTCGTAAGACGCTCCTGGTTGTGTCGTCTTTGTCCGAAAACAAATGCTTGCAGATTTTTTTCAGCAGTCAGGAGAAATATTGGTCGCCTCTGATTCGGAATGTGAGGCGACTACGTGAATTTGGCTTTGTGTCACTGGACTATTGGTCCACACAGGACGGAGTCGATCTCTCGGCTGCTGCGACCTGCAGAACGGACATGAATCACAGCTCCAAAGAAATTATATCTTATATATATATATCTATATCTGAAATGTCCCACGTGAAATGGTGCCTCAGAATTCATAAATGCAACGTTTCTACCGCTGAACATATTTTAATCCTCTCAGATCTAACTCAAATCATCTTTCTGTTAAATCCACACGACGATCAACAAATCACTCACGGTGCACGTTAATCCTGAGATCTGTGTGTGTACGAGCAGCTCGTCTGACGAGTCCGTGTGTTAATAAGTCGTGTGTTGTCGGCCGGTGACGGGGACTAACCACAGCTGGTAACTTGTTTTAAATGAACCAAACCGTCTCAACACCTCTGGTTTCAGTCTTTGGTTTGTAGCTGCTCTTACGAATGAATGTAGTTATACGTGTTCGGTGGTGATCAGACTCTTAGCTCCACCGGTTTTACATATTCACAGTTTTGTAAATCAGTCGATGATGCAAAACCTACATTTCAAGTTCCTCTTGTGGTTTTTAATGTATAAAACCTTTCATCATGTAACAATTCTGCCTTGTCCTCGTCTCACTCTTTTCAGAGCGGAGAGCAGGAAGTGATCCACGTAAGCCCTGAGGTGTGTTTTACATACCTGCCTAACTCATTTAGTCAAATCTTTCCAAGAGAATCCAACACATCTTCCTTTCCTGTCTCGTTTCCCTCTCTCTGTTCATCAGGATGGAGTCAACGTGGCCAGAATCAACCCATTTCATGCGCATAATTTGGTACGTACTGTACTGATTTTAAAACAACATCACAACATCCCCTGAAGAACTACCGCTTTGTGCCCGTCCCTAATGTCCTTGTCTCCTCCCGTCAGGAATCGGGCAGCCAAGGCCAAGTGACGGAGGACGACGGAGTGGAATCAAACCTCAACACCCACTTTGTCCCTCCGCCTGGATTCCAGAGCTCACCTCTGGACCTTCAGCCTGAAGTTCAGACTGTGGAAAATGGAGACAAGTTTTCTGAGCTTCAGAAGGACCTGTTCCATCCATGGACATTGGCCCAGAACTCATCTGCCAGCGATCACCTTCCTTTAAACAACTTATTTAAAGCAAACCCCTCTCGAACGCCGGACCTCCCCAGAACCTCGGACCTGTTCAAAGGTGCAGAGCTTTTCCAGGCTGCAGCTCAAGCTGACAAATCTCCCGGTATCTTTATGGACCCTTTCAAATCTCCTTCAAACCAGGCCAATGGTCTGCTCCAGTCTTCGCAGTCTGCCGTGGGGAATCCCTTTCACACTGCTTCCGCCTCCGAAGCAGATTTGTTTCAAGCTGTTCCTACGAACGTCAAAGACAATCGAGATCCCTTTACCAAAGAAAATGGGCTGTTTGGCGTAGCCTCCGAGGAAAACCGGGATCTATTTTCATCGTCATCCACAAGTGCAGTCGACCCGTTCCCCAGCCCTGTTGCAAGGGATTTATTCCAAGACCTCTCCAGTGTGGAAGACCCGTTTGGTCCAACTCCCTCAAAACAACACGACCCTTTCCATGATGTTTCCAGTGGGACTCCAGACTTCTTCCTACCACTTCCCTCAAAGGCCGACAGCAGGGATGTGTTCCAGACCGTCCCGAGCAACGCTGCGTTCTCCAGACCGTCATTCAACTGTGCATCAGAGACGAGGTTGGACCCGCTGATGTCGCCAGGTCTCTTCAGAGCAACAGAATCTCCTCCAGTCGACCGACCCACGACTTCCAGCTCACGCGTCGTCTTGACGACGCCTCGGGGAACCAAACATGCTGTTCTTCATCCGACTCCCTTCAGTCAGGCCAGGAATCTGTCAGTGTCACCCAGTCAGTCTCTGGGTGAAATGACTCACGTACGTACCTGGTATCATTGGACGTGTTCAGCCATAAAAATCCACGTGTTTTACACTTTCTTTCATGATCCAACTGGCAGGTGCAGACCTTCAAACGTCCACCGAAGCCTCTTCCTCGCACTCGACCACGGAGGCCAGAGAAGCTTCCCACGCCAGAAAAAACTGTGTGCAAAGAACCCAGTTCAACATATTCTTTTCGAATTGAATTTACTTTATATTAAACTCTGCTCTTATAAACTCTTCTTTGTCCCTTTTGGTTTGTTTTTAGATCGAACCTGAACCAACTCAACCGACTCCGTCCCTGAAACCAGCGCTCAGTCCGCTCCCAAAGCCAGTGGTTCGCCGCAAACCCAAAACTCCCGTAAAGGATATCACTTTAATTAGCTGATCCGAAATGAATGAAATGGTCAAGTGTGGAAAGTGCAGCTTTCAGAATACTCTGCAGAAGGGAGATGATTTGTTTCTGTCTTTTTCTTTCACAGGACAATCAACCAGTGGAGCCCGAGAACTACGTGGTGTTTGAGGACATCCTGCTCACTGGACAGGTACGTTTCTATCACAGAAACAAGCCATTGACTATTAATCTGAATAATTAATGTAAAACGATGAATAAACTTACAAGGGACTGACAAAATGGCGAACAACGCAATGTGTCTGATGATTCTGATGAACGACGACTGTGTCTGAACAGGAGCGGTGTGTGGAGGACTGGCCCGACGACAGTCCGGAGCTCAACCCGGAGTTCAGACCAGTAAGAACTTCTCTCACTAATAGGCTTTCATATCCTCTGCGTCTCCATGAGTGTTTCATCAAAGTTATTCAGCTGACGAATGACGCATTTCTTTTTGTTCAAGTCTGGAAGATTCAGACTCCGACGAGAGTCGATGCTGGTAAGAGACGGATCGTTCTTCTCTTCAGCATCGTAGGTTTTTCTTAAAGAAGAGAAAACGAAAGTGAAGAAGCTCAAACTTTCTCTTTCAGGTGAAGACGGACTCAGACGGAGGAAGTGGTGAGGACCAGGACGCCTCTGGAGCCCGGAGCAAGGTCCAATCTCTCTCACCGTCACGGATGAACGTCCTGTGGTTTCCGGAATAGATCGTAACGTTTTGTTCAAACATTTGTTACAGAAAAAAGAGAAGAAGTTCAGAATGTCCCTGCTCTCCAGAAGAGGCTCCAAGGTGAGAGAGCAGCTTCTCTCCTCCTGCGAGTCTGTTTCAGCTTGTTTCAGTTCGCTGATGAAGCTTTTCACTTCGCAGGAGAAGTTTGTGGAGGACATGAAGGACGGGAGGAGCCGGACGCTGCCCACCTCCCCGAAATCCTCCCAGGTGAGTCAGGGCGTCTGAATCAAACGCATCCTTTAAGTCAGGTCGTAACACGTATGAATATCTGTGATCAGGATGTATTATTAAAAGTATTAAAGTGTTAAACTGTCATGAGTCGGTGCAAACAGACATGGTCATGAACACACGACGTGCTTCTGTTCCTCAGGAGTGTTTCTCAGACGTGCACGCGGCTGCAGGAGAAGATGACTGGATGGACTACAAAGTATGATTGTTAAGTTTTCAGTGTCACAGTGTATCTGTATCAATGAACCTGTTGTGGCTTCACAACGTCGCCTTGTGTCAGCAGAAGAAACCGCTGAGGACCAGAGTGAACCAGCTGCTCAGACGAGCCTCCGCCGCGTCGGCGCTGCCGGAGGGAAGACACGGACCACAAGTTCAACATGTAGCTGCCTCAATGAAGATTCACTGTCATACACCAGTGAGCGCCTCATATCAGTAACACAACTGTTTCTGTGCAATAGGACGACGACAAGGGGAAGAAAAGCATCGGCAAGAAGAACTCCATCACACGACGCTGGTCGGAGGTGACGCACCTGCAGTCGACCAACGGTTTATCAAAGTCAATGATCCAAGTTTCTTCTTGTGATGTTGAACCTGTGAGTCTTCTGACAGGGGACGGCGCTGGACAACGGCCCTGAGGAGGAGGAGGAGCAGGACGGAGGAGAATCCCAGCATGAAGAGGTGAAACCGTCTGGGTGATTTAGTCTGAGCGGTCAAGAGGTGGTAGAACAGGCACGGACCTGTCTGAAAGGAAGCACTGAATACCATCTGTGATCGGAACGTTTGTGTCTGCAGAAGAGAAAAAACAAGATGAAGATCAAGTTTGTGCCTCACAGAGGATTTGCCATCACTTCAAAAAGGGTAGGACACAGTTTCCTGCTGCAGAGCCTAAAGAGGACGTGTGATCAGTCACTGAAATCTGTTCTTCCTCAGGGGGATGATGAGGTGAAGGGAGCTCGTGGCTTCACTCCGCCTGCGAGGTCTCGGGTACGCTCGCGCTCGCCGTCGGTCGGAGAACTCCACGTTCACTCAAACTCTGAAAGACCCTGAGCCTCATGAAGACGTCTTTGTTCATTTCTCAGGGCGACGCGTTCGAGGACGTAGGAGAGATGAAAGTCCTCCGTGTCCAGTCGACGAGCAAGGTGCCGTGTTTCTTACGTGACCTGAAGTATCTGAGTGTCCATGTGTACATTAACATACATGACGCCTCTGTGACATCGGACTGACGATTATACTTTTGTGACTTCATAGTTCATATTTTGTGACATTTTTATTCTTTGTTTGTTTTGCAGCCTGTCTCTCTTCTTTTCATTTCTGTTGAGTGTTTGATATTTTTATACTTGGACTTTTTTCCGTGTGTATGTAAGTTTAGTGTGAAACGTTGTTCATATTCTTGATCCGTGCGTCTGCAGCAGCTTTTCACTGCACCTGCATCATTTTGGTTGTTCATGTTTTCCCGGACTTGCGATGCTCAGGCTGATGTCACGGGCGACGAGCTCTTCCACCGAGACCACGAGGACGACGAGGACGACGACTGCAAACCTGCAAGTTTCTGTCTTTTACTCCTGAATCTCACTTTCTTATCATAAGACCTTGTTTTCCCTGTTTTCACCGAATGGCCTCTTTCCGTCAACAGAAGAAACCAACGAAGACGAAGCTGCTGCACGTCGCTCGTCGGAGCTCGAAGGTGAGCGAGGATTATTTTGTCATGTTCTGGTGAGTGTGAGTTCTTTCTGACGGTTTGTGGATCAGGGGAACGTGTCGGACGAGTCCTCTCAGAAGAAGAAGAGCAGCTTCTCAGCCGAGGAGCCGGACGGGATGGAGTTCTACAAACAGGTATCTCACGAATGGAACGCGCTTTCGTATTAATCCATCTGCTCTCACTTTGTGCCGACGCTGGTCAACTCCTGCTCTGCGCCTCATCAGGAAGCATCTGAACACAAGGCTCCGGATCCACGCAGATGGAAGGACGCCTGCGACGCAGCTTCTCGCAGCCGCGCCGCTCCGCTGAACTCCATCGTACGTGTTGTTGCTTCAATGCGCCGAGCGAACAGGATGCAGTTTCTTTGGCTTCCTGTCCCCCAGGTGGTTCAACTTCCTGCTTCTTCTCCGCAGGACGACGGACCGACAGGACGCGACTTCCTGGGTGGAGGAGAGATGTTCTACAGTGACGAAGAGGAAACATACAAACTGGTACTTTACTTCTCAACACGACGCTCACTTGTTCCTGCATTTGATCGTGAGAACTGTTTCCTTTTCTTCGCAGAAGAAGTCACAGAAACTCAAGGGCTTCAGAAGAAGCAAGGTTCAGGTTCGTGTGTCGCTCGTGACGTCTGATGACTCCGAGGGAAAAGAGACGGACGCGCTGACTCTTCCTCCTCTCGTTTCCTTTTCAGAACAGAGGCGACGTCGACCCGCCCGGCGCCACGGCCGGCGACTTCACGTCAGAGGCGGCTCAGGTTTGTGGAAAACACTTAGATATTATATTAGATATTATAATATTAATATTGGATATTAAAATAATCTGGCAACGTGACGCTGGCGTCTCGCGTGGATTTTCCAGACGGTGATTCCTCTCTCGCCATCGTGTCTCTGATCCTTAGAGAAACTGCCTGTGGTTTGCTTGTACAGTACATGTGATAATAATATAAATAATAATACAATAATATTAATAATAATAATAATATAATAATAATAATAATAATAATAATAATGAGCCAGTTTTCAGTATTAATCCGTCTTTGCCCTCTTCACCTAAGTCATCACGTGACCTAACTTGTGACAAAGAGACACACTCGGCTGATGACGTCTTTACTGATATGAGATGAGATATTAATACTCATAATGAGCTTCAAGCCTCCGACGTGTCGAGTCACTCACTCGAGATCTCTGGTAGTTTTCCACTGTTGGCTTGGTCGTCTTCACGCCTGCATCCTGACGGGACACATTCCATCCGCTCGTGTTCCTCAACATTCTCGCCGACACAATGAGCTGTCGGATGAAAAGTTCCCCCAGGTTTTTTTTTATAGATGCATCTGTGTGAAATATGTATCTGTTGGTTTTGTGTGTGTTGTCAGGCGGAATGGTTCGCCGCCCGGAAGGACGAGCGAGCTCTGGCCGGTTGGGAGGATGAGGAGGAGGACGGGGTCAGTTTCACCGTGTGTGTGTGTGTGTGTGTGTGTGTGTGTGTGTGTGTGTGTGTGTGTGTGTGTGTGTGTGTGTGTGTGTGTGTGTGTGTGTGTGTGTGTGTGTGTGTGTGTGTGTGTGTGTGTGTGTGTGTGTGTGTGTGTGTGTGTGTGTGTGTGTGTGTGTGTGTGTGTGTGTGCGTGCGTGCGAAGCCTCATGTTTGTGTTTGTCTCGGCCGCAGGACACTGACAGTTTGATGGAGTGGTGGAACAATGTGGAACGTGAGTCACAGTCAGAAACAACAACAACAACGTCGTCCTGAACGTCATTTTAACTTCACTTCCTGTCTGCTCGTTTCAGAATGGGACGAGGTTCCGTCCGACGATGACAACGTGGTCATGGAGGACGAGTCCAAGTGCGTCAGTTGTTGGCGTGAACGTGGGACAGTAGAGTTGTTGTTGAATCACAAATGTTCCCGTCTGATCTGTGGCTGACGCTGAACGTGTCACATGATGTAGGAACTAACAAAGCGCTGCGTTGTTCTGGCTCCCAGGTCCTTCAGCGTCCTGGCGGACAAGGTTCACCGCGGCCTGCGCGTCTTCAACAAGGCGTTCACGGAGCGGGCCGAGGTCCTGTGGCAGTCCATCATCACGCTGCACGCCATCGCCGACGACATCCGCGACTTCCACCAGAAAGCCAAGATCGCCGGCATCACTGGCGGCACCACCACGGCCGTGGGCGGCGTGACGGCCATCGCCGGTCTGGCCCTGGCGCCCTTCACCTTCGGCGCGTCGCTGGTGGTGACGGCTGTCGGCGTGGGGGTGGCGACCGCCGGGGGAATAGCCTCGGCCTCCGCGGCCATCTCGGACAACGTGAACAACATGCACGACCGGAAGAAGGTACAGTACGTTCACGTTTGACCCCGGGCCGGTCGCTCCCACGCGTCACGCGGCGCTGACCGCGGCGCTTCTGTCCCTGACCAGGTGGAAACCGTTCTTCGGGAGTACGAGGGCCACCTGCTGCACATCGGGAAGATCCTCCACTTCGTGGACCAGGGCGTGTACAAGCTGCGCGGCCACCCGTTCCTCCGCTCCGGCACCCAGCACTACTCGGAGGACTGGGAGGTGCGCAGGACCGTCCAGATCCTCTGCCTGGTCGACTCGCCGGTGATGCGAGCGACGGGGCTGACGGACGCCGCCGTGGCCACGGTCCAGAGCCTGTTCAAGGGGATGGACAAGTACTTCATCAAGGACTCGCGGGAGCTGAAGAAGGGCTGCCGGCGGGAGGTGGTGAGTCAGATCAAGCAGGTGGCGAACATGCTGAACGACACGATAGTGGAGCTGAACGCCGTCAGAGAAGAGCTGCACGACGCCACGGGACACGCGTGATCTCCGGCGCCCCCTCCTGGCTGAATCAGAGCACGAGGCGGTTTGTTCCACTGTATCACTAATCACTTCTCTTGTGGTTTCAGCCGAGAGGAGTAAATTCATCTGAACGTTCAATAGATTATTCTTGTGTTTTTTCAAAATATTTGTGGATGTTCACCTTTTGTCTCTGCACTGTGTATTTATGAATATATAGATTTATGTGGTCACACGTGCAAACGTTTTTCATCCTAGATGCATGTACATACAGAGCACGAATAACACACATCACTTCATCAGCATTGAGTCTCTGAACACTTGTGACACTGTCCCCACCAAATGTATATACATTCAGAAATATGGTATTAATTGTCGGGCAAATATCGTGTCAGTGGTTTTTATAATTTTTCGGTATTACTGGTGTCAGTGTAATGAAACAGTGATACCTGCTTTGCTCTGTACAATTTAAATGTGTTGATGAATTTGATTTGAACAAATTAAAGTGTTTTATGACGAGCAATGTGTGTATCACATCGTCACAAATTAAAAGGTCCGTGTCGATAACGTCCGGTGGAATTCGTAAAAGACATCTAGGCGAGAGGGCTCACTCTGTTCTGTTTGAATCATTCTCGGTTATTGTGGTTTGATTTGTCACGTGGTGGAGCATCATCAGAGAACAGGATGTCGCAATCTTCTCGTGTGAGAAGTTGGACTGTTAGGTAATGACGCGCGCATCTACAGCGTCACGTCACGTGTGACTGACTCACACTGACGAAATGAAACAGGAGGAGTTATGGACAATTATGAATTATGAATTATCATATCCTCCACGTCAGGGGGTAAAACAGCATTCTAATTAGCGCTCTTATTAGCTCAGTTATGGGACAAAAACTATGAAATATATCTATATATATATGCTGCGGAGGAAACAGACTTATCATGTACAGATTGTGATGATGTAAAACAAACTGGGGATATATGATCATATGAAAATCTGCTCAAATCTGTGGCATTTATATAATATGTAATTGACATGTTTAAGGCGTCTAGTGCAGCTGTAAAGATTAGGGCTTGGACAGGAAAAAAATAAAAAATTAAACAAATTAAATTAGATAAAGGTATTTTTAATTTAGCAATTTATTTAAATGCATTAAATTTCTCTTATTGAGTATGGTTTGAAAGATATGTGTGTGTGTGTGTGTGTGTGTGTGTGTGTGTGTGTGTGTGTGTGTGTGTGTGTGTGTGTGTGTGTGTGTGTGTGTGTGTGTGTGTGTGTGTGTGTGTGTGTGTGTGTGTGTGTGTGTGTGTGTGTGTGTGTGTGTGTGTGTGTGTGTGTGTGTGTGTGTGTGTGTGTGCGTGCGCACATTAGGGCTGGGCGATACAACGATAACGATATGTATGGCGATAGACAATTTATGGGTTAGGGTTAGGGCCGGCCGGCGCGAGCTTCACCGGCCGGCCGCAAGGGGGGAGGTGCTGCTCAGGTTGGGGGCGTGGTCGCCCCAGTAGCAGAGTCAACTTACGTCACTTGACGCCCGGGCTGTGAACGGCTCGTTTACAGACCGTCTGCACCATCAACCCAAACCACGAATCAACGACTCATTGTTTTCTTTTAATTCTCCGTGGGCTGGCAGACACCCCAGATAACCAAATATACAGTACGTGGAGGCAGCTGAAGAGGTGCCTGGAGCATAATATGGGCCCTTTAACCAGTTATGTGATTATTTACGCGGGAATAGTTTGATAGAAGATTTTCAGTCAGGGTTTGGAGAACAGAAACAGATTCGCTGAACGTGACCGACGACCTTCTCACGGCCTCAGACAGTGGTCACGTTTCTATTCTCGTCCTGTTAGATCTTAGTGCTGCATTTGACACGTTGATCACAAGATTCTGTTACAGAGACTAGAACACATCAGTATGTTAACATTAACAACAAATCTTCCATTAATACCAAAGTGAGTCATGGAGTTCCACAAGGTCCTGTGCTGGGACCGATTCTTTTCGCTTTATAAATGCTTCCTTTAGGCAGTTTTATAAGAAAGCCCCACATACATTTCCATTGCTACGCAGATGATACCCAGCTGTATTTATCTATAAAACCATATGAAACCGATCATGTAGACAAACTGCAGAAGGTCTTAAAGACATAAAGACCTGGATGACTTATAATTCTTTACAGATAAAACTGAGGTCATTCTAGATTGTGGAAATACCACACGACAGTCCGTGGTACACGCTCATTATACCACAGGTAAGGGTCATTGTTGTTTGACACCCTTCACTGTGGTATAATGAGCGTGTACCACGGACTGAAGTGAGTTGTTGCTTGTATAAAACGTAGACGTACTATTAGATATTTTTTATTTCGTCAAAAAAACATTTTTTTTTACGAATACAAACAAGTCCTGGCTCCCTGCACAGTGCACGGCGGTTGCTATGCAACACACTGTATCGTTCCTCAGAAAGTTCTCCACGCAAAAATGTCATTCGAGCTCACCGTGTGCTTTGAGCTCTCGTCAGTTTACTCAACTTCAGTCCGTCGCCTCAGCTCACGTCGTTACTTCCTTAGTAGAGTGATAGGGACCTGTGCAAACTGATTCAGATCGCTTGATTTGAGCTACCCATTTTATAAAATAGCTTATCGTGCTATAGGGCCTTGACAGTTATGTTACAGCTTGAGATGCTGCGTTGACAACTCAACAGATTGCGATCAGTTTATAGGCAATCCAGTTGCTGTTACTGTCACAGTGGTAATTCAAAGAGAGCACATTTGTGAAGCTCCATTGTCAGCTGCTTTACACCTGCGAAGCTATTTTCCGCGTCAAGGTCACAGTCTGACCCTGCTGCTGTTTCTCTGTCGACACATAAATGGTGTTGTGTTGTTGCCCCCTCAGCCTCCTGACTCCCCTCTTGCCTCTCAACACTTGACCCAGATACCACTGTGTTTGGCTGTGGAGGAGCAATGTGATCCCACTGTTGACCCTCCAGGCATTTAATACTGATCCCGAGTCATATGGAGCTGAATAAAGATGCTTCCGAGTCCCGATATGTCTCGTGTCTCGTGCATGAGCTCTCAGTGGCAGAGAACTAACTGTCTCAGGAGCTGGATTATCTTCTTGTCTATTTGTTGCTTAGGCCAAATCTTTGCAGCATAAATGAAAGAAATATGTATGTCAATGTTGAATCATTTAAGAATATTACAAAAAACTGCAAACATAGGCCTCCTTGATTTTCCTAGTATAACAAAGGTATGTGATGATAACAAATTGACACAACAATGTAACAATAGAGTAAAGGGGAAATATACCCAAACGTTTGGTGTGTCAGCTGACATCCCAACACAGTCTTCACTTTCAATGACCTTGTGATAAAGTACACTATGTTACAGTATGTCTGGTCATGTGAGGAACTCCTGTCACTCAAACATTCATACATGAGAAAGGGAGGGTGGGAGGCAGAAGAGAATCAGACGACACAGCTGATGTCTGCAGACAGGATGAGAGGTCAGACCGCTAGCAACAATAACAGAAACAACCAACAGTTGATCGTCATTGGACACAGATTATTTCCTCTCTGTGATCATACACAGAAAAGTAAGTGACCTACAATCTCTTGGCGTTCAAGAGGTGTTAATGTGATGCGTGTTTAGAAAAGGCGGGATTCCAGAGATCAGTACAGATTAACGTTATACAGTACAGTAGCCAACAGTATGGCAGTAGGCAACCCATGCCTCCAGAAGGGGTGGGAGGAATGGAAGAAGGCTAAGGGGGAGAACCAGAGGAGGACATGTTGGGTGAAGCTGGATGTGAATGAAGAGGAAGGAGGAGAGGAGGAGGATTGGGAGGGAAAGAAGGAGGACTCAGACGGTGAGAAAGAGGAAGTGAGAGAAGAGGATCGAAATGGAGCAGGTAGGAAGAGAAAAGAGGAATGGAGTGAACATGAGGGAGAAGGAGAGAGAAGGGTGACGAGGGAGGAAAGGGTGAATGAAGAGAGAAAGGTGAAGGGATTACAGGACACAGAGGAAGAAGAAGCAGAAAATGAGGGAGATATTAAGGATGTCAAGGAAGAGAGGGAGGTGAAGGAAGCAGAAGAAATTGAGGAAGAAAATGAAATGGGAGGAATTGGGAATGGGAGGCAGGTTCGGAGAGACAGGGGGGCAATGGAAGCAGAGCAATGGGAAGAAGAGATAGAGATTAAGATGGACAAGGAGGTGGAGGAGGAAGATAATGGGAACGACAAGCTCGGAGCGCAGTTTAGAGATCACGTGATCGGGAGTAGAACTGAAGAAGAGCGTGTTCAACAACACCAAGACAGGACAGCTCAAAAAGATGAAACAATACAAGAAGAGGAGAACTTTTCAGATTCAGTCAAATCTGCTCATGAAGATTCTCACTGGGTGAAATTAAATCATGGACAAAGTTCAACGAGTGAGAAACTGAGAGATAAGGCAGGAACAGTGACGGGATCTTGGACAATGCACGAAGAAGAGTTTCAGGTCTGTGAAGACAAGCGTCAAGAGGAAGAGGGAGACTCAACGGATGATGAGGACGCCGAACATTTATCGAATGAAGACGTGGATTGTAATGAGGAAGATGTGGTGAAGATTTTCCGCAAAGATGATTATCCTTCTGATGTATTCTGCACTTTGACAGAGTTCAGGGCCTCTTCCCTTCTCACTGACCTACATTTGAGCACAGAGGACGGTGAGAGTTTCAACGTGCACTTCCCCGTCCTGGCTGCCGTCAGCTCCCTCATCCGGGAACATTTTAGCAGAAGCCATAAAGAAAACGGGAGAGTTGATGAAAGACAACATGACGATATGATGAGTGTTGGAATCAGCAGGTGGTCGTTGTCTCTGGGCCCCGAAGTTGATCACGTTGGATTGGAGGCAATTGTGGAATTTGCCTACTCTGGACTTGTATCTCGTCTGAACAAAGACACCGTGGGTCAGATAAAGGCTGCAGCTCGAGCACTCGGCGCCACCAGGGTGATGGATCTCTGCACCGAGGAAGAGGTTACAAAAGCTGTAGAGCAGAAGAATGAAAAAAATATTTCTGCTTCAGAACAAATGACGATCAGTCTCCGGTCTATCAAACAGTTGTGGATGGACCAGGTGGGCTGTGACGTCATTTTGGAAGGTGTTGGAGAATCACTTCATGGTGAGTAGACCACTAACGAGTTTGTTCAGATAAAAGTATAGAAGCTTGTCTCGTCTATTTGACCTCCAGAAGGAACTTAAAACAGAAATCATCTCCTTCGTCACGGTGTGTGTACTGTCCGTCAAGACACAGCTGAAGTTACCTTAGAATAGCATCAAATTCACTGTTTTCAATTATCCATCCATCCATCCATTATTTGCAAGTAGATATGAATGTTGCATAAGGGACAAGCAGTCATGACTGGAACCACCTTCAATGACATACATAGAATATGTAGAGTGAGAGAATATGTGGAGAAGTGGATGTTAGCGAAGAGGGGTTTTACTCGTCACCATCTTCTGTTTAGCCCACAGAGTCGTCTTGGCTACAAGTAGCGACTACTTCCGTGGAATGTTCACCTCGGGGATGAGGGAATCCCATCAGCACTGTGTGACTCTTCCCTCCATGTTGGCGTCTGAGCTGGAGGTTCTGATTGGCTGCTCCTACAGCGGAGCACTGCCCCTCAGCTGGAGGTGTGTCTTTGAGATCACCAGCACCGCTCTTCAGCTCCAATGTCAACCAGCCCTTACCCTGTGTCTTAACTTCCTGCAAGAAGAAATGAATCCCCACTCCTGCCTGGATGTAGTATCTTTTGCTGAGGCTTACGAGATGGTGCAGCTTCTCGAAATTGCGGACGACTTTGTCCTGCGACAATTCCAAAAGGTAGCGCGCACCTTAAAGTTCAGGGACCTGCCAGCCAAACAACTCCTGAAGTACCTGAACAGTCTCTCGCTCTGTGTCCCATCTGAGCTTGTTGTATTTAAAGCAGTGGTATCATGGCTTAGAGCTAAACCCAAGATAAAGCTTAATCTTGCCAAGGAATTAATGAAAACTATCCACTTTACCCTGATGACATTCAAAGAATTCAAAGAGGTCCAGTCTTTGAGCATGTGGTCAGATCACAGTCTGGTCGAGCTCTACGAAGTGGTTTTTGCGGATTTCTGGTCCAATGAGATTAAACCAGACAGTCAGTGCCGCATCTACCTGCCAAAGGAGAGTCTGGTCTTGATCGGAGGTGACCAGATCTCTGAAGACCTGGGTAGCCGCAGCATCAGCAGAGAACTCTGGTTTGGGAATTCCCTGAGGAACCATACAGGGATAAAGAAGGCCGTGGAGTGGAGAAGGCTGGGAGAGATGCCAGAGCAGCCGCGATTCAGTCACGAGGTGGCGGTGTTCGAAGGACAACTGTATGTGTTTGGGGGCAAAAATTATTATGGCATCTGTGACACGTTGAATTCAGTTTACAGGTGAGAGAGGCTCTGGGATGATTTAAGAACATTCATGTACAGTTTTGAACATACAGTATGTGTCACCACCTCTGTAGGTATGATCCCCACCAGAACAGCTGGGAGAGTCTGGCTGAAATGCAGCAGAAGAGATGCCTTTTCTCTGTAGTTGTGCTGGATGGAAAGATCTATGCCATCGGTGGACACTGTGACGCAGAGGGTATAGATAGTGTGGAACGATACTGCCCCACTGAAAACTCTTGGAGGTATGTAAGAGGGGCTTTTTCATTTTTCAAAGCATTAGTGCTCTATATAATTCAATAATTCATAGCTTTGTTAAATAAAGTCACTCGTGCCATATAAAGTTGGTGTGATGTCCCACAACCTGAATGTTTGTTTGACGAGACCAGATAAAATATGATATCTGATGCAAAGGCAAAACTGTGTCTTTTGAATTTTGTAGGAAAGAATTTTGCAAAGCATTTAGATTCTGCAGCTTGGCTGATCTGCATCGGCAGCTTTATTAATGCTTCACAATAACTGGCTTATCCATCAGCTTTTTGACTCCTGGATTGAAAGTGACATGGAATCATATTTGTGTAAGTATAGTGTTTTAGGGATCAGGCATTCGCAAAGACAGGAAAGTACAGAGAAGTACAACAGAAAGCTGAAACTGACAGGCTGACGGGTGAGACACACTCGAAGTCAAGGGAGCCAGAAAAGAAAAACTCAAAAAATCCGGGATCACAGGAAAAACTAAACTACACTGAAGCAAGGTTGGACACAGGTGTAACACATGAGGGCGGGGCAGACAATCACAGGAAACAGGACAGAGACAGGGAGTAAAACAAGAACTGCAAAGTTTGCTTTACATGGTCAATCATTTAACTCTTCTCTTGCAGCTTCACCTGGCCCTTGGATCTGCCCCTGAGTGGGCACGTGGCAAAAGTTTTACAAGGGCAGATGTTCGTGTCGGGAGGGCTGAACCGCGACTACAGGTGTCTCGCATCCATGTTCCTGTACCGCCCAGAAACAGGAAGCACCTATCTGGCCGACATGACTGAGCCTCATGCTCACCACTGCATGGAGACCCTGGGTGACTTCCTTTACGTAGCGGGTGGGGTCACCACAGACGATCGCATGACCCTCGTTGACCAGCTCGCCTGTGAAGTGTACAGTCCAGCGGCGGACACCTGGACTGCGTTCACGTCTCTGCCAGTGCCGCATGTCGGAGCAGGGAGTGCGGTTCTGGAGGGAAAGTTTTACGTGCTGGGTGGATACAGCCAGGAAGACGACAGCGACACCAACATGGTCCATCGCTACGATCCCACGACACGGAGGTGGGAGAACATGGGCAAGATGCCCGGGCCAAACAACGACATACGGGCGTCTGTTCTGTGTTTGCCATCACACGTCCGTTTGTAAGACATGGTGAAATACTATATGTCCGGTATTGTTTTATGATGCTGAGTTCCAGGTTGCTTATTTTATGTTGACAAAAATTGTATTTTTGTAATTTTTTAGAAATATTCTTACATTGTTGGTGACAGAAGGATAATTATAATATCGTGTCCAACAATAACTTGATAATTTGATCAAGGAAAAATGTATTCTGCACTTGATATGAATCAAATCTTTAGGCCAAATGTAGGATATCAATTAATTGTATGTGTTAAATTCCACTGTGTTGTAATGAAATAGTTTATGTTGTAGTAGTTATTTCCATAACAAAAAGCATTCAAATATTTTTAAACTCAAAACTGCAATAATCAACTATGAACACAAGATGAAGCTGCCCGACTTCTGCTCATGGTTGCTCTGCTCGGTGTGACAACAGACAGCATCAGCTGAGAAAAGTGAAACAGACATTGTAATGAGTTTATTGTTTTGCATTGATTTTTCTGAAGCTTCGCACTTAATTTCAATAAAGTTCACCACAAAAAAAGGGTTTAGTTTTTTTATTATTCACAATTTGAATAATGTGCCTGATGATCTACTGAGGGAAGAGGAGGAAGCCGCTGAAGGTTGTGTGTCCGTTCAGGTTATCCAACACTGCAGTCATCCCACAGCTCCATGTGCGGCTCATCAACTGCAGCCAGCTGCAGAACTGAAGGCCGAAGGGTAGTGATAGGCCAAAATCTGACGGACAGCGTTCTTCATCAACATGGCCCCCGTCACGTGAGTGTTGTAGCCGTAGGTGCTGAAGCTGAAGTAGTAGAGACCATCGACTGGCGCCGTGACATTACAAGTATAGGTTTGAGGATTTTTTCCTCTAATGTGAATCTTCATCCACTCAACAACGTCCATTTCCCTCTCTGTCCAAACCCAGGCTCCACAAACAGGAATCCCAGGAAGGTCAGCAGAAGTGAAGCCATTAGCTCCATTTCCTCACTTGTATATTTGTGATCTCTTGGATATTTTCTTCTCGGCTTGTGCAGGCTGGTTTGTCATCTGTGTCTTATATACCTGCTTTCTTCCCTGTGAAGGGACCTTGACTCTGGCCCCTGAGAGTCTCCAGCTCAATTCCCATCACGTCTGCTGGTGGGATTGTGCAAGTGTATTTTCCAATAAAACAAAAATAAGGAATTTGACAAAAAAAAGATTATTAAATCTACAAATCTTTACAATGTGTTGTTACAGGTTACGCAAACCCTGTTCACAATAGCATATCGATTGTGGAGTAAAGGCTGTTTTAACAGCAGGTATATCATGCTACGTCAGAGTGACAATTCATTTGTCCCCGTGATTCAAAAGCTTGAAACCCCCCAAAAAACATGACAACGAATATTGATGTTTTTACTAGACCCTGGCTCAGACATTTCAGGATGCACCCAAGTCAGATCAACAGTTACACTAGGTGAAAAGTGTCCCGATGGTGATGATTCATCACAAATTCAGTAAAGAAGTGATGACCTTTCAGATGTTTCATTCTGTCTTTTTTCTAAATTTTTAAAGGGAACTGGGCTATATGCTAGTTTTTGTAACCAGACCATGAGGAGCTATTAGCTACCAAGATGTTTTTATTTCTTTTCATGTTTGGAGTTTTATCTTCAAGACTCATACAGAGGTGAAACCCAAAGGAGAGACCAGAGACACCAACTCTGTTCTCAAAGCACAGAACCATTGAAAACATCCAGCAACACTGAAAGAAATTTAATTTAATTTTAACATAAGGTTATCAGACATGTACCGTACAGCAAAAGATCATTCTGGACTTTTAATTCCCTGATTTAAACTATTCTGACAGCAGAAAAAGTATTTGCAGGTAGACGACACAAAAAAGTCAACTTATTTGATCAATTTATATTATTTTCATATTTTACCAAATTTTTGTCTTTGGTACTGCTATATATTTGATATAGAAGCTTCAAACTCATTGTCCAAAAAGTTAGTGTCTCAAGTGCTGAGGCAGGCGAAGCAGACATGCCCGAATGTCAGTAATCGCCCCGGGAAGTTTGCCCATGTTGTCCCACCGCTGAGTGCTGGGATCAAACCGATGGACCAGCCCAGACTCACTGTAGTCGTCCTGGCAGTATCCACCCAGTAAATAGATCTTCTCCTCCAGGACGGCTGAGGCTGCACCCACATGGGGCACAGGCAGGGATGCAAAAGCAGTCCAGGAATCGGCCACAGGATCGTACACCTCGCAGGCTTGTTGATCAGTGTAGAATTTCCTCAGGTTACACACTCCACCGGTGACATAAAGACGCCCTCGCAGGGCCTCCATGCAGTGCTGGGCCCGGTCGTGGGTCATGTCTGCCAAGTAGGTGGTTCCTCTCTCTGGGTGGTATAGGAACATGGAGACCAGACACTTATACGTACAGTTGAAACCTCCAGAAATGAAGATTCCCCTGTCTAAAACAGTGGCAGCGAATCCACTCAAAGTCTGGTCCAGGGGCTGGACAAAGCTGAGAAAAATGGAAAAAATATGCATCACATGGGAAAATAGTGAAGGAGGAAAACAATAAATAGAGCATGTCCCAGAGTATTCGGTACAAACTAGACAGGATGGGCAGTTTGAAATCCATGACATCGACTGAAACAAAACATTTTACAGCTATAAAAGTAATGTTTTTATTGGGTCAAACTACAACTCAGCTTTCATCCTTGACTCTGACAACTTTTCAGTAGTTTTAGTCTTTCAAATGTTGTACCGGACTGACAAGCATGTCTCCCATTCAAAACCAACATGATGCTCCACTACCACGTGGTTTTAGACATGCTAAAGATCTTGATACGTCTTGCTTCTGATGTGAAAGGTCGACACTGAGTCAAACAGTTTGCTGTAAGTGTAACATCACTGATCTCACCTCCAGGAGTCCGTGTCTGGGTTGTACATCTCAACAGTATCGACGTTGGTGTTGATCTCCTTATCTCCACCGATGGCATAAATGTGCCGCTCGTGTGCCACCACTGAGAAGTTACTTCTAAACTCCTGCATGTCGGCCAACCTCTTCCAGCTTTCCTGCACGGGATCATAACTGGCATATATGCGATGAATGTAAAGAGAGAAAAAGTGAGATGACTGATGTCATCTTTGAGAAAATTTGGGTGACTGACAGTGACAAAAGGTTTTTAGTGCAGTGCTTGTCTCCTCTTACCTGTAGGCAGATTTCATTATGTTATCCTTTGCATAGAAGTAACATCCTCCAAACACATACAGACTCCCGTCCATTGCTGTAATTCCATGCCTGAATTTGGGATTGTCTGGCATCTCCCCAAGCCTTCTCCATTCGATCTCCTTCACCAACCCTGTGCCACTGCGCAGGGAGTTTGTAAACCACAGTTCCCTTCCTGGTACGCGGTGACCCATATCTGGGTTCAGTTGGTCCCCTCCGACCAGAACCAGAGCATCCTTGGGTCGCCTGACCCGCCACTGATCTTGGGGATTTGGAATGCTGAAACCAAATTCCTTGAGTGCTGAACCATAGAGTTCGACTTCTTTGTTTCCAAAGCATTCCATGCGCAGGTTAATGGCTCTGACCTCCCTGAACTCTCGAAACGTCATGAGAGGAAAGCGCACTGCGGACATCAGTAGGCCCGCTTGACCCAATCTCTCCGCAGGATCAGCCTCAATCCATGAGATCACAGCTCGAAATACAGCCAACTCTGAGGGCACGCAAAGACCATCACAGTGGAGGAAGTCCAGAAGCTTGTCTACTGCTAGGTCCTGAAACTTTGCAGTGGATGACACCTCCAAGAAGTTCCTGAGTACAAAATCATTGGCTTCTTCTAGGAGCTCGGACATCCCATAGGCCTCAGCAAAAGACACAATGTCCAGGCACGTTCTTGCCTCCATTTTCTGTCGCATGAAATCTAAGCAAAGCAATGAGGTGGGCTGGAACTGAAGCTGCAGGGCTGTGCAGGTGATCTCGAAGACGCAGTTCCAGCTGAGTGAAAGAGTCCCGCTGTAGGAGAAGCCAATAAGGGCCTCTAATTCAGATGCTAACAGGAAGGGAAGAGCGATGCAGGTCTGATGGGATTCCCTCATGCCGCAGGTGAACATGCCACGGAAGTAGTCACTGCTTGCTGCGAGGATAACTCTGTGAACTGCAGACAGACAAAGACAGAGTTTAAACTTTGATCGAAAACAAATAATCTGCTAGATATTTTTGTCTTGGGAATCACACATGTCTACTAACCATTGAACAACGTCCCGTCCACATCTAAAATCACATCACATCCAACTCTGTCGGCCCACAGGAGTTCAACAGACTGAAGAGTGATCTTCATCTGTTCTAGAGGGGAGATCTTTCGCTCTTCCTTCTTGGTACTTCCATCGTCCCTCATCCCATCTTCCTTGCTGCAGAAATCCAGCACTCGAGCGGCCCCCAGTAGTTCAGCTGCAGCCTTGATGTGAGCCATTGTGTCTTTGTTCAAAGAACACACAACCCCAGTGTAGGCAAACTCTACAACTGCCTTCAGCCCAACATGATCAACTTCCGAACCCAGAGACACAGACCACCTATGGACTCCTACATCTTCCTCACCATCTGATTGCTCCCCATGTTTTTCCTTCAATCTCTGCCGGATGAGGGAGCTGACGGCAGCCAGGATCGGGGAGTGCACATGGAAGCAGCTCCCACTATCAGTGGTCAGCGTCAGGTCTGTGAGAAGGGACGAACCCCAGAGTTCCTTCAGGGCCCTGAACATCTCTTTGGAAGAGGTTTCACTGTGGTACCTATAGACATAATCACTAAGTCCTTCATCCCCAAACGCCTCCTCACTTGTTTGCTCTCTGATTCCCTGCTGACTCGTACTACTCATTGTGACCTCTGACCCCTCTGTCTTATCCCGTAGGCCCATCCTGGAGTCATTGTAAGCCACAATCCTCCTCAGCTCACGGTTGTCCTGCTCTATCCCTTCTCCACCTTCTTCAATCACTCTCTTTCTCCTCTCCTTTTCTCTCCTCCATCGCTCTTCCCATTCCATCGGCAGGTAACGTCTGGTCAACTCCATGTCACCAACTTTTTCTTTGATCTTCCACTTGCAGCGTTCTTGAATTTTTGCCTTCTCAAATCTTTCTCTCAGCCTCAACTTTTCACTTTCTCATAGACACAACGGTCCTCGCTGCATTAACAAGCAGCTATTTATAACTCCTGGGTCACAGAGATTCAGTTTCAGCTGAATCTTGGCTCGCACGCCATTGTAATGTTTATCAGGGAAACTCATGGAGATGAAAGTCTACTGGAGGACCAATAAAAAGTGCCAACTGGATAATTTCCCTTTATGGACCTAGTTCAGGTCCTCGACTCACTACCTTGACTTAAGATACTCTAAGACCTGCGCTAAAGTACGCACATTTTCTTAACATTTTCTGGAGAGGCTGATGTGAAAACGCAAATATTCACAAATGTTGCTCCAGACATTTTCTGCAACTTTTCCCGCGGGCACCCAAGAAAAATTTCCTGAATGTATCCGAATGGGGCCATGTGAGAAGACAACAGGAAAATCGCCATGTCCTGCTTCCAGCATGCTCTACCCAGAGGCCACAGAATGTTCCAGGAACTTTAACGTTGGTATAAGTGCATCTGTCACGTTCGTGCTAACATCACAGGTTCATGAAAGGCAAAATCTAAAAAATGTCCCAAAGCAGATTTTGTAGACATTAGAGTTCACTTATTAAAAGGGCTCAAGTTAATAAATACTGAAAAACAAGCACGTTGGGTGTCACGTTTATACACTATAAGATCTTAGATAAAATGGTAAAGTCATAGTAGTAAGCCGTGTCGGAGGCCACCCTCCATGCAGTCACAAATGGACTTTAACTTGCTTTATATTTAGTGATAATCAAGTCAATATAAAAATCTTAAACTCAAAAAACTCTCAAAGTTACAAGGAAACAGGAGAATGTTTTTCAGTCTGTCTTATCTGATGTTTGTGTAGTAGCTTGAATTCGTCTGTAATAATAATTAACCCAGATCTTCTCATAAATAGAGAGTTCTCACTGTCCGCCAACAGTCCTTTCGATGAAGTTGATGAATCTGAGAGATACCGAACCTTCCAAGATGAACAATGGGCAGATTATCAGTAATCCTGCTTGTGTGTTGTCTTGCTGGTCTGTGTGACTGCCAGGCTGGTGGTGAAGGGAATGAGGTCCAGACAGCTGAGCTGACACATGAAGACCAGGCAGGATAAACTCAACTGCAGCCGACGGCTCAGTGCTGCTGGAGCTGGGGGCTCTGAGAAGAAGACTCTCGGGTACAGTGAGAGTGTTGGAGGAAAAAAACAAAAGGTTGGAGGCCAGTGACAGGAGGCTGGAGGCCAGTGACAGGAGGCTGCAGGCCAGTGACAGGAGGCTGGAGGCCAGTGACAGGAGGCTGGAGGCCAGTGACAGGAGGCTGCAGGCCAGTGACAGGAGGCTGGAGGCCAGTGACAGGAGGCTGGAGGCCAGTGACAAAAGGTTGGAGGCCAGTGACAGGAGGCTGGAGGCCAGTTACAGGAGGCTGGAGGCCAGTGACAGGAGGCTGGAGGCCAGTGACAGGAGGCTGGAGGCTGGAGGCCAGTGACAGGAGGCTACAGTGAGAGTGTTGGAGGAAAAAAACAAAAGGTTGGAGGCCAGTGACAGGAGGCTGGAGGCCAGTGACAGGAGGCTGCAGGCCAGTGACAGGAGGCTGGAGGCCAGTGACAGGAGGCTGGAGGCCAGTGACAGGAGGCTGCACGCCAGTGACAGGAGGCTGGAGGCCAGTGAGCAGAAGCTGTCTGCTTTTAACAAGACAGTGACGCAAATCAGTACAGTGCTTCAAGGTAATAACATATTCCAATCTCAATAATGGTTATTGTGCAGAGTCTGCTGTGACCTGGATTACTCCATTATGAGATAAGACGAATATATTGTATAAACGTAAGTATTATGGTTTGTGGTCCTGATTATCTGTCCAAGGTTTAGTAGAATTTCTTTATCTCTGACATGTTTGATGAGAATAATGACACCTTCTGTTTTGTGTTTTGCAGGAAAGCCTCAGGTTGCATTTTCTGTTGCATTACCAGTAGATGGAACCATTGGTCCTGCCAACGTTCTTCACCCTCTGGTGAACCGTCAGGTTCTGTCCAACATCGGAGGACATTACAGCCGAGTCACGGGTCACTTTCCTTTGTGATCGCGCTCTCTTGCCTTTTCTACATCACACTATGAGACGTGATGCGATGTGGTACAGTCGGTTGGATGTACGAGAGAAAACTGTGGACATTAATCCTCAGTCTTTTTGTGTTGAACCAAACTTTAAACTCTTCAAAATAGAATCGCTTTTGAATTCCTGCCTGGCGACTCGTGGTTTTTACAATTAACTCATATATGTCGTGATGAATATGGTGTTTTATTGTTGTTGTTCAATGCAGGTTATTTTACAGCACCAGTGAGAGGAGTCTACTATTTCACTTTCACTTCCTTGTGCTGGTATTCCCTTGATCATACTTGTGGTGGATCTCTTTACCACAATGGAAACAGCATTCTGTCATGGTATTGTCATCCTCCAACCGACCCGACCTCTGCATCCAACAGCGGTGTCTTGTGGCTACCAGTTGGAGACAAGGTCAATGTTTGTCTTTGGCCCAATGGAATTATGAGTGACAATGTAAATAAGTACTCATCCTTCACTGGATTTTTGCTCTTCTCTATGTGGCGTGTACGAAAATGTTCACTGATTTCAAACACATCAAATGTGTAATAGTCGTCTGACAAAATATGAAGTGATTTGAGTTTTGGTTCTTATAACTCTGCTGGCACATTTCACCAGACGAGGAGGAAACAGTATAATGTAGTAATGCAACACCTTTAGATTCACCATCTACGAACAAACCCTTCATCACTATAGAAGCTATGTGTTATATATAAGATAAGATAAGATATACCTTTATTCGTCCCACAATCGGGAAATTCGGGCATTACAGCAGCAAAGTGGACGGAAGAGTATATAAAGAAATGTACAAAGTTAGTATGTACAAAATATACAAAAAAAATAACATTAAATAAAAAACAAAGGTATATAAATAATATATACAGAGCAGTAGCAATGGTGGCACATGGAGACTAAATATAAACAACATTTATAGTGGAGTGGATGAGTCCTGTGTGTGTTTGTTTGTGTTCTATTTAGAGCAGTGCAGGTTGTATAGTCTCATATCAGAATCAGAATCAGAATCAGAAAATCTTTTAAAATCATAATAATCTCATAATCTCATATATCATACATTTTGTCATTATGAAATGGCAGATTACAAAATTAGTAGTTTGCAGTTCCTGATTGGGATGAATACAGCATGAGCGCCCCTCTGATGCTTTTCATTCGCCTTCTGCTGTCGTGATCATTTCTATCACCACTAGAGGTCGCCAGAAAATAAATGATAGAATTATGGCCCATAGCGATTTACAACCTGTTGTTGTTTTCTTTTACAGTACAGTCTGTCTATATATTATTATTATATTTGTATAACAGTTAACAGTTTAACAGTTTCCCTTTAAATATGCAAATTCTTCCTCTTTGGATATTCTATGTTGGAAAAAGTGTAATATCTTTGATTTTATTGTTTTGATTAATTTTCTATCTCATAACCAACAACATTTAATTTAAAAATAGTTTTCATTGTTCAAAAGGTTCTCCTTCATTCTGAATGAATCTTTATTTAATTTGACTCTTGTGTAATTGTGTCTTTTCTCCAGTAAAAGAGAAATATCATGTAAGTTAATGTCTAAAGACACTCGTTTCTGTACATTCATTTCAAAGTGAATGTACCCCCCCCCCAAACTCCATGGACTGTGGGTTGGAGGGGGCCGTCCAGCAGGGTCAACATGGGTTTTATTTAATTTTTAGCTATTGTGTTGGTTATTGGACTAATCTTTGAAATCCTTTAAAGGATTGAACCTTCTTTTTTCTTTCTCTTGGACCATCGTTCTTTGTTCTTTACAGATTTGAATTTGAACATTTTCGTCACTGAAATGTTAATTTTTAATAAAAATCCACTTCAGAACATATTCAAACATAATTTTTGTGATTGTTAGATAATATATATCATACGGTACCATTCATATTCGTGGTTGTCTGCCCACTAGTGTTGATAAGTGTCACTTCACCAAGAAAAAACAGACTTCTTGTTCCGCAGACATTTTGACGAGCTGTTTACTGACACTCAACATGAACTGGTTGTTATCTACTTACATGAATCAATGTGCTTCAAACCAAACATTAAAGAACAAGCAAGACAACTTTCATAAACCAACTTGATTGATAGATTTGTTTTTCTCATGATGTGAACGCTCTGAAAGGAAGCAGCGCTTACGTCCGTGAGGAATCACCATCAAGCCAAAGACACAAAGAGAGGATCATAGTTTAACAGCTTCTCAAAGATCTACAGTATCATTCATTTACATGTAATCAGAAGAACATTTGGGTTCACAACTAATAACCACCACCAACATATCACTCATGTATAATTGTAACAGGTTAAACTATCAGTCATTTCTAAATTCTCCATTTTGCTGTTTGATGAACACAAAGAGCAGAATGTGAAGATTCACAATGTGTCCCCACGGTGTTCGTGGGTTTTTATTTGATACAGATGAAATTCAACTTCTCATCGTCGTCTCTCTGGAACCACATGTGGCCTCCTCCCATCTCCATGGCAATAGCTGCGTTACATCTGTTAGACTCTTGGTTGGAGTCAAACCTGTTGTAGGAGAATCGTTCACCAGTGACCCAGAACCACAGATCCAGAGTGCAGGAGTAGCGCAGTCCGAGCCAGACGTGGTCCGTGTCGGCCATCTTGGCTCGCGCTGCGATCAACTCCAGCTGGCGAGCGTCGGTGATGGAGACCAGGTCTTCGTAGTTCTCTCTGCAGTAGATCCAGGCGTCCTCCCAGGTCTTATTCTCTCTGATCAGGATCATTCCATCTGTCAAGAACAAACACAGCCTCCAATGAGGATTTTCATCAATCACAAATTCAAGGCTCAGTTCGCTGCTCGTCCGACTTTGCCTCTAAGAACCACTGATGTTTGAGTGAAGCAGTTCCATCAGATCTGGTCACATCATCATTCAGCTCTTTTATCACATCGTGGAATCACAGTAGGAAAAGGTGCAGTGCAGAGAGAATCCACCTGATAAATACTGTACATCCACCTCTCACGTGACGTCAACACACGGTTCAGTTTACATTCACACTGTGGATCAATGGATGATCCCTGTGAACTGGGTCGGATCTTCAGACTGTCTCCGCTGCTCTGAGAAAGTGAAGCTCTAGATCTTTGAAGAACTCACCGTCATAGCAGAAGAAGGGTTTTGTTTCTCCACAATCAGCAGATTTCCACTTCTTTAAGCCTGTCAACTGAATCGAGGCACATTTCTCGCCCTCTGTCTCGTCTTGATCCGACTCCCAGTTTCTGAAGTTGAATCTTTTTTCACTCGACCACCTCCACTTGTCTCTGAACAGGCCGATCCACATCTTCTTCTGACTCTCTGTCAGATTGAATTCTTCTAACTGTTTGATTCCACTGATCAGGTCTCTGTTCTTCTCTCTACAGTGGATCTGAGCCTCTCTCCACTTCTTCTCCTCATGAACGATAGAACAGTTTTGTTTTCCTGCAGAATAAACGGACGAACAAGCTTCATGAGAAAAACACATTTTACAAGTTGAACAGAAAACTCACATTTGTTTCTCGCAGGTGAAACAATGATGTGAATTGAGTTGACGTGACTCCACTGCACTTTCACCGACACACAATGTGTGTGTGGTGTAACAAGGTACTTTCATATCATTTACAAATAAATCCTCTGTACTTTATAGGAATTCATACGTTCATAAGAAAAAACAGGTGGAATTTAACAGAACATTTCATTTACTGTTAATAATGTTTTAATCATGTCACGTTCTTTTTTATATTTCATATGAATGAATGAAGAAAACTATCATCAGACTGGATGATATGCTGAAGTCATGAGACGTATTCTCACCATCGCAGCAGACAAATTCATTTTTTTTGTCACATTTCAGATCTATCCATTTCTTATCCCTCGTAATGATGACACAATTCTCTTGCTGTCCCCCGCCATTAGGTTCGTCAGTGTCCCATCGTGTGTCGTCTTCATGGAACGTCTCCTCTGGCAGAGACCAGTGCCACTGCCTGGTGGATGGTTGGTGGTGGTACAGTCCAATCCAGGCTTCAGGTTCATCCATGTTCCCTGCAGACTGACGGAGTCTCTTCTCATCTGGACCGTTGAACAGTATGGCCAGGTCTGTATGGTTTGTTCTACAGTACATCTGAGCATCTTTCCATCTCATCTTCTCTTTAATAAATGTGTACTTATAGTTGTGACACGTGGAGACAAGACACTGACCTACAGACAGAAAAACATGTATTTAGTATTGATGCTGATGAAGAAGCAAGAATCTGATGATGGAACTTAAATCAGGAGCAGGTCACAGCGACTGTACATTCACAAGACAGACACAAAATGGATGTAGTCACCACATCTGGAAAGTGTGTGAAGCCTGTGTTCTGTGTCCTGACCAGCAGGGGGCGACTCTATGAGAACGTGACTATAAATGGATTCAAGTGAATCAATGGATGATCCCTGTGAACTGGGTCGGATCTTCAGACTGTCTCCGCTGCTCTGAGAAAGTGAAGCTCTAGATCTTTGAAGAACTCACCATCATAGCAGAAGAAGGGTTTTGTTTCTCCACAATCAGCAGATTTCCACTTCTTTAAGCCTGTCAACTGAATCGAGGCACATTTCTCGCCCTCTGTCTCGTCTTGATCTGACTCCCAGTTTCTGAAGTTGAATCTGTTCCCACTCGACCACCTCCACTTGTCTCTGAACAGGCCGATCCACATCTTCTTCTGACTCTCTGTCACTGTGAATTCTTCTAACTGTTTGATTCCACTGATCAGGTCTCTGTTCTTCTCTCTACAGTGGATCTGAGCCTCTCTCCACTTCTTCTCCTCATGAACGATAGAACAGTTTTGTTTTCCTGCAGAATAAACGGACGAACAAGCTTCATGAGAAAAACACATTTTACAAGTTGAACAGAAAACTCACATTTGTTTCTCGCAGGTGAAACAATGATGTGAATTGAGTTGACGTGACTCCACTGCACTTTCACCGACACACAATGTGTGTGTGGTGTAACAAGGTACTTTCATATCATTTACAAATAAATCCTCTGTACTTTATAGGAATTCATACGTTCATAAGAAAAAACAGGTGGAATTTAACAGAACATTTCATTTACTGTTAATAATGTTTTAATCATGTCACGTTCTTTTTTATATTTCATATGAATGAATGAAGAAAACTATCATCAGACTGGATGATATGCTGAAGTCATGAGACGTATTCTCACCATCGCAGCAGACAAATTCATTTTTTTTGTCACATTTCAGATCTATCCATTTCTTATCCCTCGTAATGATGACACAATTCTCTTGCTGTCCCCCGCCATTAGGTTCGTCAGTGTCCCATCGTGTGTCGTCTTCATGGAACGTCTCCTCTGGCAGAGACCAGTGCCACTGCCTGGTGGATGGTTGGTGGTGGTACAGTCCAATCCAGGCTTCAGGTTCATCCATGTTCCCTGCAGACTGACGGAGTCTCTTCTCATCTGGACCGTTGAACAGTATGGCCAGGTCTGTATGGTTTGTTCTACAGTACATCTGAGCATCTTTCCATCTCATCTTCTCTTTAATAAATGTGTACTTATAGTTGTGACACGTGGAGACAAGACACTGACCTACAGACAGAAAAACATGTATTTAGTATTGATGCTGATGAAGAAGCAAGAATCTGATGATGGAACTTAAATCAGGAGCAGGTCACAGCGACTGTACATTCACAAGACAGACACAAAATGGATGTAGTCACCACATCTGGAAAGTGTGTGAAGCCTGTGTTCTGTGTCCTGACCAGCAGGGGGCGACTCTATGAGAACGTGACTATAAATGGATTCAAGTGAATCAATGGATGATCCCTGTGAACTGGGTCGGATCTTCAGACTGTCTCCGCTGCTCTGAGAAAGTGAAGCTCTAGATCTTTGAAGAACTCACCATCATAGCAGAAGAAGGGTTTTGTTTCTCCACAATCAGCAGATTTCCACTTCTTTAAGCCTGTCAACTGAATCGAGGCACATTTCTCGCCCTCTGTCTCGTCTTGATCTGACTCCCAGTTTCTGAAGTTGAATCTGTTCCCACTCGACCACCTCCACTTGTCTCTGAACAGGCCGATCCACATCTTCTTCTGACTCTCTGTCACTGTGAATTCTTCTAACTGTTTGATTCCACTGATCAGGTCTCTGTTCTTCTCTCTACAGTGGATCTGAGCCTCTCTCCACTTCTTCTCCTCATGAACGATAGAACAGTTTTGTTTTCCTGCAGAATAAACGGACGAACAAGCTTCATGAGAAAAACACATTTTACAAGTTGAACAGAAAACTCACATTTGTTTCTCGCAGGTGAAACAATGATGTGAATTGAGTTGACGTGACTCCACTGCACTTTCACCGACACACAATGTGTGTGTGGTGTAACAAGGTACTTTCATATCATTTACAAATAAATCCTCTGTACTTTATAGAAATTCATACGTTCATAAGAAAAAACAGGTGGAATTTAACAGAACATTTCATTTACTGTTAATAATGTATTAATCATGTCAAGTTCTTTTTCATATTTCATATGAATGAATGAAGAAAACTATCATCAGACTGGATGATATGCTGAAGTCATGAGACGTATTCTCACCATCGCAGCAGACAAATTCATTTTTTTTGTCACATTTCAGATCTATCCATTTCTTATCCCTCGTAATGATGACACAATTCTCTTGCTGTCCCCCGTCATTAGGCTCGTCAGTGTCCCATCGTGTGTCGTCTTCATGGAACTTCTCCTCTGGCAGAGACCAGTGCCACTGCCTGGTGGATGGTTGGTGGTGGTACAGTCCAATCCAGGCTTCAGGTTCATCCATGTTCCCTGCAGACTGACGGAGTCTCTTCTCATCTGGACCGTTGAACAGTATGGCCAGGTCTGTATGGTTTGTTCTACAGTACATCTGAGCATCTTTCCATCTCATCTTCTCTTTAATAAATGTGTACTTATAGATGTGACACGTGGAGACAAGACACTGACCTACAGACAGAAAAACATGTATTTAGTATTGATGCTGATGAAGAAGCAAGAATCTGATGATGGAACTTAAATCAGGAGCAGGTCACAGCGACTGTACATTCACAAGACAGACACAAAATGGACGTAGTCACCACATCTTGAAAGTGTGTGAAGCCTGTGTTCTGTGTCCTGACCAGCAGGGGGCGACTCTCTGAGAACGTGACTTGATTCTTAACGTCAGTGAAACATTTTCCTGAGGAGTTTATGGTTCAAGTCTTCTTCAACACATGATGTTCATTTGTACGTTATGGTTCAGTTACAGTCACATGGACCATGAAGCACTGGATGTGTTGGGGGCGTGGCCACCATGTGATTGACAGCTGGTCGCAGGTGAGGCCACGCCCCCCCCCTGCTTGCTCCACTACAATTCTGCCCAAAGACATCAGCACTACATTTACATGTGACAACAAACCTCTGACTCATGGTTCAGATTCTCCTTCACAAACTTTAAACATTTGACGACGGACTTTGATTCGGACACGGAGACATTAGCCCTCAGCACAAACAAACAAAGGTTCATTCACTAAGACCTGTAATTATTCATCATACTTTGACACTTCATTGTGTATCACCTGTACTTTGACAGGGACGTGGATGAAGACGTACCCGTCACAGTGAGCAGGAACAGAGCCCACCGCATCGCTGCGTGTCCGATGAGATCCTCAGCACTCTGTGAAGCAAACAAGACATTAACATCTGTGAAGATCACAAACAAACCAGATCCCAAACCGGCACACGAGCGTCTGCTTCTTGTTGTGGAAACAGAGTCGCGTCTTCACTAATTCGTCACGTTTCAAAAACACGTAGGTCAGATGGAGATGGGAGGAAACAGCCGAACCTGTCGGTGTGATCCTTCAGAATAAAACAATCCAATAAAAGAACAACTGCATGAAGACGTGAACTCTGACCGACTGTGATTCAATGTCCTGGCTGCTGGTTTTGCTGCGCTGATCAGAGGTGAGACGCCACTAGAGGCAACAGAACCTGAGAAATGTCTCCAGACAATTCAACCGGGACACTCGGGGTCATCACCTCCCGACGCTGAACCAAACCTGAGCTGACGTCTTTATTACAACAAGGACGTGAACTGACGTGTTCACACCCTCAGCTGTCTGTTCTCACGTCCACTAGTCGTCAATAGTTACAATCAATATGAAATGTTAGTGACACACACACACACACACACACTTACATGTGTTGAATTCTTCTGTCTTCTCTCTGTGATGCTGACGAAGGCTCCTCATCCTCATCAGGAACACGGGCTCTTGTAGTCGCCTGATGCCTCATTTGAAAACCACAGCAGTTACAAAGAGAAGATTTACATGACACGGAAAACACACACACACACACACACACACACACACACACACACACTCACACACACACACACACACACACACACACACACACACACACACATGAACACACACACACACACACACATGAACACACACACACACACACACACACACACATGAACACACACACACACACACACACACAAACACACACATGAACACACACATGAACACACACACACACACACACACATGAACACACACACACACACACGAACACACACACATGAACACACACACACTTTCTTGTTTACACATTTTTGAAGATGATGATTTTATATGTTCAGTCAAATAAACCTTTGACCTTTGGATCTAAAATGAGCGATGAAAGCAACTCGTCACATAATCTCACAGGGAAATAATCATGCAAAGAAGCGTCAGCTGCTGCGCTTCTGTTTGCACACGAGGAAGAAGAAAGGACTCGAGTCGCTCGTCTCGGCCTTTTGTAAAACTAGACGACGTCGTCTGTGACGCAGCTAACTGCCAATGTTAGCATGCTAATACGGCCACCGCATTAGCATGTGCACCTGCTAGCTTCTGCCAGCTGATGGTGACGTCAATCGCTTTGCAGATAATTTGTTGTATGGTTTTGTAAAATGCCAGAGGTGGAGTTCAGTGTCCATCAGAGTGATTTGAATTCATCCAGAGGTATGAACCAAACATGTGTTCCATCAACGTCGACACGTTGTCATGACGACGCCATGTCTGGTAATGTGTTTGTATGTGAGGACGACGCAGGCCACTTGATGTCAACACTTTGAATATTAAAATTCAGAGGACGAGGGCGTGTTTTAGTGAAGAGGGATCCACTGTTCATGAGAACATCATTTACATGCGAGAAAAACAAATGTGGAGCCGACTTCCCTGTTGACTGTCCAACAAGCGGAGATGTGAAAATAAGATAAACAGCAGGTCAGAAACACAAATTATATACAGATCATGTTTCATAACTTTCTATTGAACTCAACAAGACAACACAAAACCAATCGCAAATGATATGAACCACAAAACAACATGAAAGAAGAAGAATGGGGACGTGGGAGCAGAGTCCAGTCCACTGTATCTTACAGAGCAACAAAAGGAATCACTTCATTCTAATGTCCAACCCAGATCATCTGTCATTAATGTTCCATGGTTCAACCCCTGGAGAGTCGTGAAACAGTTCCTCACTTTCCAGGGGATACGTCCAATCGGTCGCTGTAATGATCTTTCAATTCAATTCAATTTTTATTTGTAAAGCGCCATATCACAACATAGATTGTCTAAATATGACGTGAATATGTTTTCACCTCACACCGTCTGGTGAATAGTTCGAGCATCACCGTCCTTCTCCGTGGTTCTGTGCTGAGAGATACCTCGAGGTCTTTCTCCCAGTGGAGAGGCATCAGGTAATAACTTTCTAGAAACTGTTCCTTCCCCGTCGACTGACGCGCTTCATTTTTCATCCACAGCATCTTCATCGTTCTGGCTGAAACCCTGATGGGAATGAAAGTATGAACTCCAAACCGTTTTCTTCACCGCTTACATCAGCTGCTAATGTTCTCCAGATTCTCATTATTGACATTATTCACTTTACATCCTTATCTCTTCATTTCCTCACAAGAATAAAGTTTGGATGTTTAATTCCCAACATGTGCTTTGTGGACAAAGGATGTTTTTGGATTTGTAGCTGGAGATATTGTAGCTGAGGGCGCTGGTCCTGAGCAAAGCCCCCGTGATGGTGGTGGTGGAGATGAGATGGGTGGAGGCTGGCGAGGCGAGCGTGTGACCGTGCTATTGGACGGAGGAGACCAGCTGGTGACCCCTGGTGACCCCTGGTGACGCCCAGGGAGACGGAGAGCCTGATGAGTGTCTTCCTTGCAGCAGCAAAGGGGAAGTGAGGTCAGACCCATCAGTAAACACACGAACAGTGTGGAGATGACGAATACACTGGGAACAGAACGGGGAGTGTTTCATCTCGTCTTCGGTGCTTTGGGTTCTTGTTTTCTTTCTGGCGATCTTGCTTTTGATTTTCCTGAATTAATTTTTCCGCAAGAGGCTGAACATGCACATGAACATGTTTGTCCTCAGGCTCCGAACATCAGTGTTTTTCATGAGGGTTGATTTTCCTACAGGAAGTGCTGCTGTCTGTTTCGTCAACTCTGTGTTCTTTGAATGTGATTCAGCATCGCAGCGGACAGAAAAGCTCTTCCTTCACACACACACACACACACAGTAGCTGGACTTATTTACTCTGACAACAAACACATGTTGATCGCCCCCGTGGCCCCTGCCCCCCCCCCCCCCCATGGCCCTTCTAAAAGTAGCTCCTCCCACAACATGAACTGTCCCAGTGTCATGGTAACGAGGTCACACTGACGTTAATCAGAGCTGAATGAGCCGAGGACAAAAGGACGATTCCACCCACGGCACTTTGTTGTTGAAGAACTGATCAGCTGCTTCACAATTATGAAGTAAATTTGAAAATGTTTGCCTGTAAATAGTTGAGAATGACGAGAGGCGGAGGGAACGATGACCACGCTACAGACTCGTCACTATATGGACGATAATGGAAGAGGAGAAACACGTTGGACCTTCATCTTTGTCAGATCGCTGACAGAGATGAGGATTCGTCCCACAGGAGCCCTCCCCCAGCGTACAGTACGTCTTCTCACCTGGAGGTGTCGCTTGTCTTCTGTTGTCGGACGCGTGCTGATGTTTGTTGTGTCCTCAGACGATCAGCCGCAGGACGTCAGTGAACCAGCTGCTCGCTCTGCTGTTTACTGCAAACGCTGCTGTTGTGGCCACAAGGATTCTTCTTCAACCGCTGACAGACGCTTCACATGCAACACACCAAGAATAACAGAACATGTGTTACACTTACACTGCGATGGATCAGGTTTCATGTTACAGTAATCAAACCTTCATGTTGGATCCAGCGCTTGGGACGAAAGCGTCTGCTACATGGTGTCACGTCATGTCATGTCACGTCATGTCATGTCACGTCATGTCATGTCACGTCATGTCATGTCATATTCAAAGTTTGAATATAAACCTTGGATCTTTTTGTAAATCATAATTTGAGTCATTTCAAATCACACAATTTCAAAAATGAACTAAAAGAGGCAAAATGACCTTTTATGAAATTGTGTGTGTGTGTGTGTGTGCGTGAGTGAGTGTGAGTGAGTGAGGGGTGTGTGTGTGTGTGTGTGTGTGTGTGTGTGTGTGTGTGAGGGGTGTGTGTGTGTGTGTGTGTGTGTGTGTGTGTGTGAGGGGTGTGTGTGTGTGTGTGTGTGTGAGTGAGTGAGGGGTGTGTGTGTGTGTGTGTGTGATTGAGTGAGTGTGTGTGTGTGTGATTGAGTGTGTGTGTGTGTGTGTGAGTGTGTTTGTGTGAGGGGTGTGTGTGTGTGTGTGTGTGTGTGTGAGTGAGTGAGGGGTGTGTGTGTGTGTGTGTGTGTGTGTGTGTGTGTGTGTGAGTGAGTGAGGGGTGTGTGTGTGGGGGGGGGTGATGGGGGTGTCGCCCACCTCACTGAAGGTCCAGTATATAAAGAGAGACGATCACGTTCAGCTGGAGCAGAAAACACGTGTGTGAGTATTTAACTGTAAATATTAAATGTGATTGAAAGTTTCATGTATTTGTTTGTGTTGACTCTGTGAAGAGTAACACTCTTTATCACTTCCTTTACTCCTCAGTTGATCCGTACGTTGTTAGAGAAGAAACAAACTGTTGTGATCGATGTCCAGCAGGTTATGAGTGACAGATCTGGTCTCATGTATTTCAATATCATTTACACAGTGAAAAGTGAATTGTAATAACAAGAGGTGTTTCATGTTAGATATTTAGGAGCAGTTATGAACCAGCTCTTCATCTCTTCTCCGTCTTATGACACAGGATTCAACAAGACGCTCAGATGGGACAGTTCACATCCAGACCAGACAAGCTGAGCTCGGACGCTCGGCCCCGGGTTCGATTCTCCAGCGATGAGGAAGCACCTCGCAGGTACGGGACTAACTCTTCATTCTATCTCCATGACAACCAGACGGTAACTTACAGGTCCCAGGTTTGTGTTGATAACCTTCAGCGTCAGTTTTAGATTCTTCAGATCAGAGATCTTCTTATTCTCTTGTTTTATACCAAACTTTCAAACCAAAGTAAAAACTGTGGAATCCTTGAATCTGAAGGAATCGGTCCTTCTTCACCTCTCAGTGAACTTGTCCTTTACACTTTGGTCTGGCCTCAATGGAACGGACACCATGGCAACATGAATCATATATTAGTAGATATATAAATGAGTAGATGGATGATGAAATGACACCTGTCCGTCTGCCAGTGACCTGCAGCGTCGGGACTCGCAGGTGGAGCTGCGGAGAGCCTCCATCTACAGCGTCTTGGACCTGGTGCCACAGCAGGAACTTTACTCCTGCACTCTGCCGCGCCACAAGGGGGCGACAGCCCGACCGACGCTGGACGAACTCCGCAGGGAAGCAGGGGTGAGTGTTTCCTCTGCGACTGAATCAGACCCTGAATCTCTCTGTCTATAACTATGAACTATGTCTATAACTATGAACTATGTCTATTAACTATGAACTATGTCTATAACTATGAACTATGTCTATTAACTATGAACTATGTCTATTAACTATGAACTATGTCTATAACTATGAACTATGTCTATAACTATGAACTATGTCTATTAACTAGGAACTATGTCTGTAACTATGAACTATGTCTATTTACTATGAAATATGACACTAACTGTCTTGTTGTTGTTGTTGTCGTTGTCGTCGTCAGGTGATGGAGGCAGCGAACAGCCACAGTCTCTCAGTCACTGAGCAACATGAAGGAACTCACGGCCGTCACAAAGCTCCTGGTCGATTCGGCTGGATGACGGGAGTCATGGTGTGTGTGTGTGTGGTTGTGTGGTTGTGTGTGTGGTTGTGTGTGTGGTTGTGTGTGTTGTTGTGTGGTTGTGTGTGTGGTTGTGTGGTTGTGTGTGTGGTTGTGTGGTTGTGTGTGTGGTTGTGTGGTTGTGTGTGTGGTTGTGTGGTTGTGTGTGTGGTTGTGTGTGTTGTTGTGTGGTTGTGTGTGTGGTTGTGTGGTTGTGTGTGTGGTTGTGTGGTTGTGTGTGTGGTTGTGTGTATTTCAAGCGTTTTAACACGACATGTGAAACTCTGGTCTCAGTTCCGCTGCATGCTGAACATGTGGGGCGTCATCCTGCTGCTCCGCCTGTCGTGGATCACGTCTCAGGCTGGAATCTGTGAGTTCATTATTTCATTCTTCTATTTCCATAAGTCCTCAGACTTAAATGAGCAGAGCGGTCACAGACTCGAGCCAGAGGACTGTACCAGATATGTTTAACTCACATGAGTCCTAGTCTGTCCGATTAAAGTCAAGCTTGTCACCTCGTTGACGTGTCCGTACAGTACGTGTCATTTATGTTTCATACATGTCAGTGTTTCCACCTTGGAACTGCAGTGTTCCAGTCCCAGTCTCACTTTGTCTGACTACCAACATTTCAAATGTCTTCTTTAACATATGATGTTCATTTTGTACATTATGGTTCACTTACAGTCAAACAGATCAGAAAGCGTCAGATGTGTCGGGGGCGTGGACACAGTGTGATTGACAGCTGGTACCGTCCAATTGGTGCAGGTCGCAGGTGTAGCTCTCAGTCAGGCCATGCCCCTGCTCTTCCGAATATGGTTACTTCTGTTTTCAAAAAAACCAAGATGGCGCTGGTCAGAAGGCTAAACTCCTGACACCCCTGACGCACCTTGTTTCATATTAGCAAAAAAAAAGTAATAATCTTGCTGACTAAGAAGTATGACTGTTTGACTGTATTATATAATAATGTATATCTTCATCTCAGTATTGACCTGGTTTATTATCCTGCTGTCGGCGGCGGTGACCTCGGTCACGGCTCTCTCCATCTCTGCCATCGCCACCAACGGCAGGGCGAGCTCAGGTCGGTCACTTCCTGTCTAAGCATTAGAACGAGACTCATGAATTATGTGACAGCAGCCGTGTGTTGTGTTCTCTGCTGCGTGTCACCGGTTGGTGTTCTTCTCTTCAAGGCGGGGCCTACTTCATGATCTCCCGCTCTCTGGGGCCGGAGATCGGCGGACCGGTTGGGATGATCTTCTCCTTCGCCAACACGCTGGCTTGTGTCCTCAGCGTTGTCGGCTTTGCAGAGGTGGTGCGTGATCTCATGCAGGTGCTGATGAAAACAAATGAATCAAAGTTTTACTTGACTTCCCCCTCCAGCGTTGACTGTACCACCGATACTTGACAAGGCAAGATTCTCTGTTAACACACGAATCACTGTGATTGATGAACGTAGGAGTTCGGTGCCGTCATGGTTGATTCCATCAACGACATCCGTATTGTGGGTGTGGTCACGGTGACGGTTCTTCTGCTCTTTTCATTGGCTGGAATGAAGTGGGCCTCCAAGGTGAGACAGTACATTACCAAGTCTGTGCTGGAACTCTCCTGTAAATCTCATCTTTTACATACTTGTATCATATCTATTCTATATCTATCTATCTATATATATATATATATATATATATATATATATTGTTCTTCTTCTTCTCTCCAGGCCCATATTCTGCTCTTCGTCTGTGTATATTCCATCTCTTTCGCCAACTACTTTGTGGGCAGCTTCATCCCTCCCAGTCCAGAGAAACAGGCCCAGGGCATCTTTGGTTACAGAAGTGAGTTCAGGCCGTTTTCTCTATTGGTTTTAATAATTTACTGGAATTGTATATTGTATAAAGTATATTGTATATCGTGTAATTTATATTTTATATTTTATATTGTATATTGTATATTGTATTGCAGACATTAAGAAAACAGTTTAGGCTAAAATGTTTTATCAGCTACTTTCAGTTCAAGTGAAATAAAATAAAGTATCATTGCATGAAATCTTTGATGAAAATCAGTTGGATGCTTGGAACGAGAGGAAAATTGAAAAAAGAAGCCAATGTAAAATCGATTTAATTAAACCCCCAGAGTGTAATTTTTGTAATTTATTGGCGGCATCTGGTGGTGAAGTTGCAAACTGCAACCGACTGAGCAGCAAAAAGCCTGTACATGAACTTGAGGTTTGTTGTTGCCCGTCATCAGGTGACGTCTTTGTGTCGAACCTGAAGCCCGACTGGCGAGGAGCTGAAGGCACCTTCGTCCAGATGTTTGCCCTTTTCTTCCCCTCCACCATTGGCATCCTGTGTGGAGTCAACATCTGTGGAGACCTCAAGGTAACGTGACACCAACCAAGCCGGAGAAACATTTTGTTTCCACCACGGCCGCCATGAGTGTTGACTTCCTGTTTCCTATTGCAGGACCCCGCAACTGCGATCCCCAAAGGCTCACTCATGGCCATTTTCTGGACCACAATCACCTTCTTGGCTATTTCTGGATCTATTGGTTAGACACTTCTCAGCTTTGCCTCAGAGAGGTTATGTTTCCACAAGTTGATTCCATTTGCACAAGGATCGTGAAAAAAGCACCGAACCAATTTGCACCGAACTTGAAGGACGGACGGGTCAGAGAGATACAGTACATGACATAATGAGGATTCATCACGTTGAGATCTATGAGTCTGTAGAAGTTGGTGTAGACCTGGATGATAGTCACACAGACGGTATTTGTTCTACTGAGTTTAATATTAAATTGTGTCATCAGCGTACAGTGTGACCACGAGAGAACAGTATAAAGAAAGAAACTTTCATGACGTCATGCGGGACCCATCAGAACTTGTTGTCACTGGTCAAGCACATCGGGAAAAATTCTTGAATCCCAATTAAAGCCAGGAATATTATAAAGGAGCAGTGACAGACGTGAACACGACACAGTTCACGCGTGACCGTCGCTGCTTCTTCTTGTGCTGCCGCAGTTCAACATTCAAGCCCATTGTCTGCAGGTTCGTGTGTCATCCGGGATGCGTCTGGGAATATCAGTGACATCCTGACTGGGAACATCACAGAAGGCTGCGTCGGTCTGGGGTGTGGTCTGGGCTGGAACTTCACCCAGTGCATCGAGTCACAGTCCTGTGGCTTCGGTCTGGCCAACGATTTAAAGGTACAGTTGAGTTCGGTCGCTTTTTAATCCCGAACCCCTGGGACAACGTCGGAGCTAGTTTTCCCGAAATGCTCATGTTTATAATCATAATAACCCTAACCCATGAACGTCAAATGAAATATATCATTGTTGGTGATGACTCTTCCGACCAGGTCCCTGGCCAAGTGGTGGGTTTCTCCTACCTCAACACTGCTGGCGTCTTTGTAGCGAGCTTGTCGTCTGCTTTCGGCTTCCTCACCTCCGCTCCCAAAATCTTTCAGGTGACACTCCGCAAGCAAAACCCTCAAACGACACTTTTATTAATCAAATACAAAACAATAAAATGAATATGAATCAAAAGTTTTCTTTGGTGCAGGAGAATCTTCTTTTTTTCTCAATCAAAAGCTGGTATTTGTGTTTACACATTATTTTGTATCTCTGGTGTCTCAGAACAAAGAAATGTACCTGTTATAAAACATATATGTTCTTCTGTATCTGTAAGTGTCTGTGCAGAGACAACCTCTACCCGTACATTGGATTTTTTGCAAAGGGTTATGGGAAAAATGACGAGCCACTCCGGGCCTATATCCTCTGCTACCTCATAGCCGTGGCCTTCATACTCATAGGTGGGTGTCGCATGTCTTGTTATTGGAATTACTGATTAACACATGGATTTCTATAACCTCTTGAACACAAGGTGCTTTGTTGTTGTTACGGTGATGTTGAGATATTAGATATTGAATGTTGGTGATTGGTGGTTTTATGTCGACGCAGGTGAGCTGAACTCCATCGCAGCCTTGATCTCCAACTTCTTCCTGTGTTCGTTCTGCCTCATCAACTTCAGCTGCTTCCACGCGTCAATCACCAACTCACCCGGTCAGTGACACACACACACACACACACACACCATGACTCCCGTCATCCAGCCGAATCGACCAGGAGCTTTGTGACGGCCATGTTCCCTACACTTTTGAGTAATATTTTTTTTCTCCAAATGAATTGAGTAATAATTTGGCTGCTAACAGATTCCAGGTGACAGCTCAAATTGCAGATATTCAATTTTCAGTATTAACAAAAGGATTCATCCTTGACCGACTAGTTTGACAAAAAAATTAATATGAAACAAGAATAAACCATCATAAGCAGTCAAATATCCTTTCTCAGCTTTCTTTCATAACTATTTATCTATTTAGCTGCAATCACATGTTTCAATTGCAGTTGTGTCCCCCTCTGCTGGTCAGTACAGAGAATACAGGCTTCAGTCTGCTCTGACTTGACCTTCCATTTTGATATACAGTTGCAGGTTCTGCAACTGCCTCTGAGAGTCCTCTATTCCTCACTGTCGTCCCCTTTAGGCTGGAGGCCGTCGTTTCACTACTACAGTAAATGGACGGCTCTGTTTGGAGCCGTGATCTCCGTCTTTCTGATGTTCCTGTTCACCTGGTGGGCGGCGCTCGTCACCTGCTGCATGATATTGTTCCTGTTTGGATACGTCAACTACAACAAGCCAAGTGAGCGTGAAACCAGAGTTTCCTTTTTCAAAATCTTCTGCATTCTGATTGGATCAGTTGAGTTAACAAACCCACTTCACTTTGTTGAAATGCACAGAGGTGAACTGGGGCTCGTCAGTCCAGGCAGGAATATACAACATGGCCTTGTCGTACTCGATCTCTCTGTCTGCTGTGGAGGATCACGTCAAGAACTTCAGGTGAGCAGTCAAACATCTCAACATATTCAAAGATATATATATATAAGCAAAATATAGTGTGATTTGTGATGCGCTCGTCTCGTTTTTCAGACCGCAGTGTCTCGTCCTGACCGGGCCCCCGAACCAGAGACCTGCGCTGGTCGACTTCGTCGGCTCCTTCACCAAGAACATCAGCCTCATGATCTGCGGAGACATCATCATGGTCATAAAAATGATCATTTCAAATATTTCAGAACATCTTTCAACATGTTTGACTGTATTTGGCCTTGTTGACCGTCTTTGTCCTACTTTAAATCTTTTACTGAATCTCTGTATGTGTAAAGACATGACCGAGTTTGTGATCTTCTTCAGGAGCAGGAGAAGCAGACGATGCCGCAGGAGGCAGCAGAGCGGTCGATGAGGTGGATGAACGAGAGGAAGGTGTGCTCGTTTTATACGGCCTTCAGCGCCGACAGCCTCCGAGCTGGAGCTCGACACTTGATGCAGGTACAACGTCTGTTGTTCATCTGTGAATGTACGACAGTCTTGAACACGACTAATGGTAATTCAACTGGCATCCGATTCTACATGAAGATTACTTATCATTCCTTTTGTTTCAGGCTGCTGGTCTTGGTAAGCTCCGGCCCAACACTCTGGTCCTGGGGTTCAAGAGCAACTGGACGGACAGTTCTGCTGAAAGCATCGACGATTACATCAACACCATTTAGTAAGTGTGGTTAAAAAATAAGGAATATATTAATGTTCACTGTTTTACTGGCATTGTACGATTGTACAACTAGTGTCAGGAAATAACCCAAAGTTTTAAAATGAATTTAATTCGACAGCATGTGTAGTAAGAACTGCAGGGAGAATATCTGTTATTAATTTAAATGAGTATTTCTGTTGAACCTCATCATAAGACTCTTGTTTTCTCCAGTGACACTTTCGACTGCAACCACTGTTTGTGTATCTTGCGGATGATGGACGGGCTGGATGTCTATGACCAGTTTGATTTTGAAGGTCAGCGATCCACAGTTGTCTTTGCCTTTCCTCTCCATTATCTCCTGCAACATGTACAATATTAAACTAACAGACGTGTGACGTGTTTCCACCAGTCAACCAAGGATTTGAACCCGATGAACCTGTGGGAAACAAAGACCAACAGTCTCCTGTTGGAGAATCAAGTGAGCTATGCGCACACAAACAGGAGATTTCTATACGCTGATGACACTGTATTTTCTGATATTCAGGTCTAACTCCGGCTCAGACGAACATGTTGCCTCAGTCGGTTGTGCTAACTGTACCTGACACAATGAAAGCCCAACACATCACCAAATTTTCAGATGTGCCGTCGTACATGTTCGTCAGAGGAGACACATTTTATCTAAATGTGATTAACCGGCAGCTCATTGGCTCCAGAAAACGTTTCTTTTGATTATTCTCCTGCAGTTCCCGTTCCAACCATACATGTTTATTAGCCCCACACACACCTCACTCTTCCTCCTCGTGCTGTTGTAGTTGACGACATCTCCACGAGAGTGGACCACGATCAGATGAAGACGGCGTTTCAGAATGAACAGGGGACGAAGACCATCGACGTCTATTGGATTGCCGACGATGGAGGTGAGCCCGCAGAGAAAACATCTGTTCATCCGGTCCGCTGAGATTTGAGCTTGCGCTCCTCCATAGCTGCCGTCTTTCTCCTCCTCTTCCTCCCGTCCAAGGTCTGACCCTGCTGGTGCCCTACCTGCTCACCAGGAGAAGACGCTGGCGCCACAGTAAGGTCAGAGTCTTCATCGTGGGAGAGGAGCACAACATGGAGGACGGACGCAATCAGTAGGTTTCCATTGTTTTTCCTCCTGGGATTTGTGTTCGCCTCTTCACCAAACACTGTCTTTTCTTCTATGTCTTTCACTTTCCCTGAGCTACAAATACAAAAAAACATCATATATTCACAAAGCACATGTTGGGAATCAAACATTCAAACTTTATTCATGTGAGAAAATAAAGAGATGAGAAAGTAAAGTGAACCTGTTTGCACCATAAATAATTAAAAATGCTACTGTGTTGAGAATCTGGAGAACATTACCAGCTGATCTGAGCAGTAGTAAACGGTCTAGATTTCATACTTCCATACACTTTGTGTTGTGTTGCTGTGTTTCTGTAGGATGATCGCGCTGCTGAAGAGGTTCCGTCTGGATTTTAGTGATGTCATAGTCATAACAGACGGCGAGAAGCGTCCACAAGCCAAGAGGTTCGTTCACCAAACCCAAAAACCTCAAAGTCACCTGGTGCCAAGCAAACTGACCCGGTCCGGTTTTCCTTTTTTTGCTCCTCAGCCTGAGTAGGTTTGAGGACAGCGTCGCCCCCTTCAGGCTCCACGACGAACAGCAGGATGGCGTCTCAGTTCAGGAGTTCAGACAAAGATCCCCGTGGGAAATATCTGACAAGGAGTTTGAGGCCTTCAAACTTAAGGTGTGTCAACAAACACACACACACACACACACACACACACACACACACACACACAAAGATATTTTCTGTCACTTTTAAAATGTGAGGTCAAATACCACAATGTCAAACCTGCACCACTTTGTTGTTAGTTTGACACCTTTAGTGTGTGTGTGTGTGTGTGTGTGTGTGTGTGTGTGTGTGTGTGTGTGTGTGTGTGTGTGTGTGTGTGTGTGTGTGTGTGTGTGTGTGTGTGTGTGTGTGTGTGTGTGTGTGTGTGTGTGTGTATCTGTGTGTGTGTGTGTGTATCTGTGTGTGTGTGTTCGTGTGTGTGTTTGTGTGTGTGTGTGTGTGTGTGTGTGTGTGTGTGTGTGTGTGTGTGTGTGTGTGTGTGTGTGTGTGTGTGTGTGTGTGTGTGTGTGTGTGTGTGTGTGTGTGAGAGAGTGTGAGAGTGTGTGCACGTGTGTGTTTCCCTGCTTCATGTGACTTTGTAGTCAGCTTCTTCTTTTTATTTCCTGCCTTCGCAGTCTGAGAGGAAAGTGAGGCTGAACGAAATCATCCGGAGGAATTCACATCACGCTGCTCTCGTGCTGGTGTGAGTGCAGTTTACACATTTTTACATTTCTGGGAGGAAAGAATGAATTGTATGATGTTCACAAGGATTTCAAATTGAGGCCCACAGTGATGTCAAAAGATCCAGGCCACAGAAAGAGATCAGGTCTCTTTGTCTTTGTCAGAGGTCGTGAACCAGCAGCAGTTGTCCTCCATGAGTTCTTTTGTCAGGTTCATGTGAATGTGGTGTTTTCCCCCCAGGAGCCTCCCGGTGCCACAGAGCGACTGCCCCAGTGCTCTGTACATGTCCTGGCTGGACACGCTGACCTGCGGCCTCCACTGTCCTGCAGTGTTGATACGAGGAAACCAGCAGAGCGTTCTCACGTTCTACTGCCAGTGAACACGATGGAATCTCACAGGGACAGATAGTTTGACATGTCAAGTTAAAACAATGGGCCGGGAACAGAAGGAATAACCCACAGTTGCCTGATAACTCGTTTGAGTTCAGAACAAATGGGTGTGAAAGATTGTGGGGTTAACAAATAACAATGTGTAGTGTTGTAGTCAAGACCACCTTAACCGTGACCAAGACAAGACCAAGACAAGACCAAGACCGAGACAAGACCAATACAAGACGAAGACAAGACAAGACCAAGACGTTGAGACCAAGACAAGACCAAGACCGAGACAAGACCAATACAAGACCAAGACAAGACAAGACCAAGACGTTGAGACCAAGACAAGACCAAGACCGAGACAAGACCAATACAAGACCAAGACAAGACAAGACCAAGACGTTGAGACCAATACAAGACCAATACAAGACCAAGACAAGACCAAGACAAGACCAAGACGTTGAGACCAAGACATTGAGACCAAGACCGAGACAAGACCAAGACAAGACCAAGACATTGAGACCAAGACCGAGACAAGACCAAGACAAGACCAAGACATTGAGACCAAGACAAGACCAAGACCAAGACAAGACCAAGACAAGACCAAGACAAGACCAAGACCGAGACAAGACAAGAACCAGACGTTGAGACCAAGACAAGACCAAGACCGAAACAAGACCAATACAAGACCAAGACAAGACAAGACCAAGACGTTGAGACCAAGACGTTGAGACCAAGACAAGACCAAGACGACAAGACCAAGACAAGACCAAGACGTTGAGACCAAGACAAGACCAAGACCGAAACAAGACCAATACAAGACCAAGACAAGACAAGACCAAGACGTTGAGACCAAGACGTCGAGACCAAGACAAGACCAAGACCGAAACAAGACCAATACAAGACCAAGACAAGACAAGAACCAGACGTTGAGACCAAGACAAGACCAAGAAGACAAGACCAAGACAAGACCAAGACGTTGAGACCAAGACAAGACCAAGGCAGGATGAGACCGAGTCAAGAACAGAACCTGACCAGTGCGAGTCCAACCCAACATGACACACTTATGATAAAATGTAAAGCCTGTCAGCCAGAGGAAGTTATCGATTTGATCTGAAAGAATCTTAAGAGTGAACACATTACATTGGCTCCATTGCTCCATATGAAATTAGTAGCAGCAGCCGTCAAAGACCGTGAGTGTCAAAAGCACCTGGTCACGTGATTGGTTGCGTTCGAAGCAGAGCAACGTTAAACAACAAATCACATAAATGATATGAAAAAAACAAATCAGACAATGTACAAGTCATTTAGCAAAATCATCACAGTTGTGGTCTGGACCGGTCGAGTCCTCCTGGTCCGAGACCGAGACCAGACCTTTGAAAAGAGGTCTCGAGTCCTCCCACATGAACAATGTGTAATATTTGAACCAGGCAGAGATGGAAGCTGACCACCATCTTCAGGATGACGCACCAAACTGCTCACATTCATAGATTCCAGTCCCTGAACTCCATGAATGTGCCTTGTTCGTCCAGATCCAGGAGTTTTTCACTGGGAAATTGTTGGAAAAGTCAGAAAACAGAGTCCTTGATCTGCCCCAAAGATGGAACCGCTTCTTTCTCGCTGATGTTCCATCCTTCCACCGAGTTTCATGGACCAAACACCGTGAGGATGTTTTAGTGTGGTTCTGCTCAATGACTCACAGAAGGTCGTTACTTGTTGGAGACGGATCGCTTCAGTCGGGCTGAGGTCCGGTGACGGTGACGTCCTCAGGCTTTTCACCCTGAGCTGCAGCAAACGTTTCTCTACTTCCATTCAACTGTCTGCGTATGAACACTGTACATAATTAATATCATCGCAGTGAGTTGAACATTAGTGAAACAAGGATCTCTGTTCCTTTGTGACTCTTTCTTTCAAACCTATTTCTGGTTCAATATTTGTTCACACTGTACTTTGTGTCATGTAGCTTTAGGTTACATCCAGCTGGACTTTTCTCTGCAGTTTAAAGTAAATGAATGTTTTCATGGCCTGTGAAAATTACTGGAAAGAATTGATGATAAAATATAATGTCAAAGTTATGAAACATGAATTTGTGTTTCTGACCTGCTGTATATCTTATTTTAACATCTCTGCTTGTTGGACAGTCAACAGGGAAGTCGGCTCCACGTTGGTGTGTCTGTTTTTCTCTCATGTAAATGATGTTATCATGAACAGTGGATCTCTCTTCACTAAAACACGTCCTGATCCTCTGAATTTTAATATTCAAAATGATGACATCAAGTCCACAGCTGCCTGCGTCGTCCTGGAATGTGTTGACATTTACCAAATACATTGTTCATACGTCTGGATGAATTGTAATAACTGAATTTAAAAACTTCACCTGTGGCTTCGTCCTGTCAAAGTTTCAATTTGTCCAAAACCCGAGAGCAAGTTTCCCCAACGAGTTTCACCTGAGGGTCAAATTATGTCAAACAAGTTCGAGGGTTTAACACACACACGTCTTAATATATCACTACTATCAACAAACACACACACACACACACACACACACACACACACAAAGATATTTTCTGTCACTTTTAAAATGTGAGGTCAAATACCACAATGTCAAACCTGCACCACTTTATTGTTAGTTTGACACCTTTAGTGTGTGTGTGTGTGTGTGTGTGTGTGTGTGTGTGTGTGTGTGTGTGTGTGTGTGTGTGTGTGTGTGTGTGTGTGTGTGTGTGTGTGTGTGTGTGTGTGTGTGTGTGTGTGTGTGTGTGTTCATGTGTGTGTTCATGTGTGTGTTCATGTGTGTGTTTGTGTGTGTGTGTGTGTGTGTGTGTGTGTTCATGTGTGTGTGTGTGTGTTCATGTGTGTGTGTGTGTGTGTGTGTGTGTGTGTGTGTGTGTGTGTGTGTGTGTGTGTGTGTGTGTGTGTGTGTGTGTGTGTGTGAGTGTGTGTGTGTGTGTGTGTGTTCATGTGTGTGTGTGTGTGTGTGTGTGTGTGTGTGTGTGTGTGTGTGTGTGTGTGTGTGTGTGTGTGTGTGTTTTCCGTGTCATGTAAATCTTCTCTTTGTAACTGCTGTGGTTTTCAAATGAGGCATCAGGCGACTACAAGAGCCCGTGTTCCTGATGAGGATGAGGAGCCTTCGTCAGCATCACAGAGAGAAGACAGAAGAATTCAACACATGTAAGTGTGTGTGTGTGTGTGTGTGTGTGTCACTAACATTTCATATTGATTGTAACTATTGACGACTAGTGGACGTGAGAACAGACAGCTGAGGGTGTGAACACGTCAGTTCACGTCCTTGTTGTAATAAAGACGTCAGCTCAGGTTTGGTTCAGCGTCGGGAGGTGATGACCCCGAGTGTCCCGGTTGAATTGTCTGGAGACATTTCTCAGGTTCTGTTGCCTCTTGTGGCGTCTCACCTCTGATCAGTGCAGCAAAACCAGCAGCCAGGACATTGAATCACAGTCGGTCAGAGTTCACGTCTTCATGCAGTTGTTCTTTTATTGGATTGTTTTATTCTGAAGGATCACACCGACAGGTTCGGCTGTTTCCTCCCATCTCCATCTGACCTACGTGTTTTTGAAACGTGACGAATTAGTGAAGACGCAACTCTGTCTTCATCCTTCGACACATTCCCGGATCCAGACGCTCGAGACCTGTCGGTGGTCAAAACTTTCTGAGTCAACAGACAGACAGAGAGATGAACCAATCACGTGGCCTCCTCGGCGGAGGGAAGGAATCATCTAGGTTTTCCAACGTCTTCCTTCTGTCATGAATATTTCCACAACAAGAAGCAGACGCTCGCGTGCCGGTTTGGGATCTGGTTTGTTTGTGACCTTCACAGATGTTAATGTCTTGTTTGCTTCACAGAGTGCTGAGGATCTCATCGGACACGCAGCGATGCGGTGGGCTCTGTTCCTGCTCACTGTGACGGGTACGTCTTCATCCACGTCCCTGTCAAAGTACAGGTGATACACAATGAAGTGTCAAAGTATGATGAATAATTACAGGTCGTAGTGAATGAACCTTTGTTTGTTTGTGCTGAGGGCTAATGTCTCCGTGTCCGAATCAAAGTCCGTCGTCAAATGTTTAAAGTTTGTGAAGGAGAATCTGAACCATGAGTCAGAGGTTTGTTGTCACATGTAAATGTAGTGCTGATGTCTTTGGGCAGAATTGTAGTGGAGCAAGCAGGGGGGGGGGGGCGTGGCCTCACCTGCGACCAGCTGTCAATCACATGGTGGCCACGCCCCCAACACATCCAGTGCTTCATGGTCCATGTGACTGTAACTGAACCATAACGTACAAATGAACATCATGTGTTGAAGAAGACTTGAACCATAAACTCCTCAGGAAAATGTTTCACTGACGTTAAGAATCAAGTCACGTTCTCAGAGAGTCGCCCCCTGCTGGTCAGGACACAGAACACAGGCTTCACACACTTTCCAGATGTGGTGACTACGTCCATTTTGTGTCTGTCTTGTGAATGTACAGTCGCTGTGACCTGCTCCTGATTTAAGTTCCATCATCAGATTCTTGCTTCTTCATCAGCATCAATACTAAATACATGTTTTTCTGTCTGTAGGTCAGTGTCTTGTCTCCACGTGTCACATCTATAAGTACACATTTATTAAAGAGAAGATGAGATGGAAGGATGCTCAGATGTACTGTAGAACAAACCATACAGACCTGGCCATACTGTTCAACGGTCCAGATGAGAAGAGACTCCATCAGTCTGCAGGGAACATGGATGAACCTGAAGCCTGGATTGGACTGTACCACCACCAACCATCCACCAGGCAGTGGCACTGGTCTCTGCCAGAGGAGACGTTCCATGAAGACGACACACGATGGGACACTGACGAGCCTAATGACGGGGGACAGCAAGAGAATTGTGTCATCATTACGAGGGATAAGAAATGGATAGATCTGAAATGTGACAAAAAAAATGAATTTGTCTGCTGCGATGGTGAGAATACGTCTCATGACTTCAGCATATCATCCAGTCTGATGATAGTTTTCTTCATTCATTCATATGAAATATGAAAAAGAACTTGACATGATTAAAACATTATTAACAGTAAATGAAATGTTCTGTTAAATTCCACCTGTTTTTTCTTATGAACGTATGAATTTCTATAAAGTACAGAGGATTTATTTGTAAATGATATGAAAGTACCTTGTTACACCACACACACATTGTGTGTCGGTGAAAGTGCAGTGGAGTCACGTCAACTCAATTCACATCATTGTTTCACCTGCGAGAAACAAATGTGAGTTTTCTGTTCAACTTGTAAAATGTGTTTTTCTCATGAAGCTTGTTCGTCTGTTTATTCTGCAGGAAAACAAAACTGTCATATCATTCATGAGGAGAAGAAGTGGAGAGAGGCTCAGATCCACTGTAGAGAGAAGAACAGAGACCTGATCAGTGGAATCAAACAGTTAGAAGAATTCACAGTGACAGAGAGTCAGAAGAAGATGTGGATCGGCCTGTTCAGAGACAAGTGGAGGTGGTCGAGTGAAAAAAGATTCAACTTCAGAAACTGGGAGTCAGATCAAGACGAGACAGAGGGCGAGAAATGTGCCTCGATTCAGTTGACAGGCTTAAAGAAGTGGAAATCTGCTGATTGTGGAGAAACAAAACCCTTCTTCTGCTATGACGGTGAGTTCTTCAAAGATCTAGAGCTTCACTTTCTCAGAGCAGCGGAGACAGTCTGAAGATCCGACCCAGTTCACAGGGATCATCCATTGATCCACAGTGTGAATGTAAACTGAACCGTGTGTTGACGTCACGTGAGAGGTGGATGTACAGTATTTATCAGGTGGATTCTCTCTGCACTGCACCTTTTCCTACTGTGATTCCACGATGTGATAAAAGAGCTGAATGATGATGTGACCAGATCTGATGGAACTGCTTCACTCAAACATCAGTGGTTCTTAGAGGCAAAGTCGGACGAGCAGCGAACTGAGCCTTGAATTTGTGATTGATGAAAATCCTCATTGGAGGCTGTGTTTGTTCTTGACAGATGGAATGATCCTGATCAGAGAGAATAAGACCTGGGAGGACGCCTGGATCTACTGCAGAGAGAACTACGAAGACCTGGTCTCCATCACCGACGCTCGCCAGCTGGAGTTGATCGCAGCGCGAGCCAAGATGGCCGACACGGACCACGTCTGGCTCGGACTGCGCTACAACACTAGGTATCTGTGGTTCTGGGTCACTGGTGAACGATTCTCCTACAACAGGTGGGACTCCGACTACGAGCAAAAGTCTAGGAGCTGTTACGCATCGGCCGCCATGGAGATGGGAGGAGGCCACATGTGGTTCCAGAGAGACGACGATGAGAAGTTGAATTTCATCTGTATCAAATAAAAACCCACGAACACCGTGGGGACACATTGTGAATCTTCACATTCTGCTCTTTGTGTTCATCAAACAGCAAAATGGAGAATTTAGAAATGACTGATAGTTTAACCTGTTACAATTATACATGAGTGATATGTTGGTGGTGGTTATTAGTTGTGAACCCAAATGTTCTTCTGATTACATGTAAATGAATGATACTGTAGATCTTTGAGAAGCTGTTAAACTATGATCCTCTCTTTGTGTCTTTGGCTTGATGGTGATTCCTCACGGACGTAAGCGCTGCTTCCTTTCAGAGCGTTCACATCATGAGAAAAACAAATCTATCAATCAAGTTGGTTTATGAAAGATGTCTTGCTTGTTCTTTAATGTTTGGTTTGAAGCACATTGATTCATGTAAGTAGATAACAACCAGTTCATGTTGAGTGTCAGTAAACAGCTCGTCAAAGGGTAAAATCATGAACAATAAAAACAATTTGAATTTTGCTGGTTATGAGAAAATGAATCAAAACAATAAAATCAAAGATATCACACTTTTTCCAACATACAATATCCAAAGAGGAAGAATTTGCATATTTAAAGGGAAACTGTTAAACCACTATAAAGTCCAAATATAATAATACTATAAAAACTTCGGACAGACTGTCCTGTAAAAGAAAACAACAACAGGTTGTAAATCGCTATGGGCCATAATTCTATCATTTATTTTCTGGCGACCTCTAGTGGTGATAGAAATGATCACGACAGCAGAAGGCGAATGAAAAGCATCAGAGGGGCGCTCATGCTGTATTCATCCCAATCAGGAACTGCAAACTACTAATTTTGTAATCTGCCATTTCATAATGACAAAATGTATGATATATAAATATAATATACTGTATCATAAATCATGACTTAAAGCCCCAGTGTGTGATTTCTGTAACCAACTGAGCGACCGACAGGGGACACTTTATGGCGGCGCACCTGCTGATTCCATTTCCAGAATCGGAAAATTCAACGTGAGCGTGACATATTCTGGAGCGTTTAGTTCAACAAGCGTATTCAACACGACGTACAAACATGGAGACTCACACGGAGGTCGGTCCACCTCATGTGACTAGATTTAACTGATATATGTTATGGACAATATATTCAACTTCTGTGAATAACTTCTTCTGAATATAACACACTGGAGCTTTAACAATGAGTTAGTTGTAAAACACCACGAGTTGCCATGCAGGAATTCAAAAGCGATCTAATACACAATATGTTATACGCAATGCTTTATGGGATGTGTAGTCTATAAACTAATGAAAATAATAACTAGAAATGTTTTTCTTCCAGATCATTAATAAATCTGACAACAATGAAGAGAAAACACCTGCTGTGATAAATAAAATATTACTATATACACTATGAATATATATATATATATATATGTATATGCTGATTTCTTACCACAAACCACTTTTGATTGATTTGACCAAACCTCAGGACTGATTTTAAGGATCATTTTTTATCAAATTGTTATGTAATGTAAAGTAATTTTATGTTTGATTGATCTTTTGGGAAGGAGCAAGCTCCACCGCCGACACAAACAAATGATCTTGTGTAACGTCCGGACCGCCTAAACAAATCTGCTGGTGTTCCCTTCCTCACCTCTCGTCCATTTGCATGAAACGAAAAGAAAAATTGACAGAAAAAAAAGAATTATTTCCATGTGTGCTCCGAACATACGACCCGCCTCCGAAACGGATTTGTTTGTTGACGCTCTTCGACGTCGGGAGAGGTAAGACACCTTTTCTGTTCAGTGAAATATTGGATCACACAAATCACTCATTTTTTCATTATTTGAAGTTATTGTCTGATTGTCTTTCCGTGAAACGCTGTAACACGGACCAATGAGAGCAGACCTTGATGTGAGTTTCATTCTTCACACACAGACAAATGTTGTGGCTACAAAGTGCTCTCCCCCTCACTGGTGAGCAAAATGAATACTTGTCTTCCAGCAGCAGGTTTTAAAAACTGTTTGACAGATGCCAAAAGATGAAAATAACATGTTTTCTTTTTAACAGGGATTCTCCTCTTAGTACAGAGGATCACTGCTCAGCAGAGTAAGTACCTGTTCAGGACAAATACCTCCTATTATTATTATTATTATTAACAATTAAAATAAATGAACAAACTACAGTGAAGCACCTCCAGCTCTAAAATAACGGTTCACAGCAAATCCTCATCTTGTTGCTTCCTGTTGGATCTTTGTATGAGCGTCATCGGGTTGTTGCCGAGTCCCAGAAGTCCCAAAAGACAATCATTTCATCATCGAGTTGCTTTTGTTTCATTTATTATTCTTTGAAATGAAAGTTTCACAGTTCTGGTTTGGTCAGGACACGTCTTCGCCTCTGCACATTCGTATTTCAGTCCCGCAGCAGTACCACCTGATGGACGGCTCCCGGACCTGGTCGGATGCTCGGAGCTTCTGCAGAGTGAAGTACACCGACCTGGCCACCGTGAACAACATGGACGACGGGAGGCGGCTGGTGGACGCGCTGGGCAGCCGCGTGACCCACACCTGGATCGGGCTTCGCAGAGCAGGCGGCGACAGGTGGATGTGGTCCGATGGCAGCGGCACGGCGCACTTCACCAAGTGGCTCGACGGAGAACCAAACAATTCGGGAGGGGACGAGCAGTGCGGAGAGTTTGACGTGACGTGGAACGACGTGTCGTGTGAAGTGAAGAGCAACTTTGTGTGTTATGAACGTGAGTAAAATCCAGATGTTTAAAGAAACCGTGTCAGACGAGGAATAAAAGGGGGATTTGTATTTCAAAGCACGATCAGCTGATGAACAGCTGACTTGCTACCTGGTGTTGTGGGTAAAGACATGCATGTTACCTTACAGCGCTGCCTTTGGTGTTTCCTCTAGCGCCACCATGAGGTTGACACCTGTGAGTCTGAGTAAAAACTATTGGAAAGGTTAACTTGAATTGTGGCGCAGACATTCCTGTTCCTATCAGGATCAATGATCCATGGACAGCTCAACCAAGTTTATTTGGTTTCCTCACAACCAATGACTCAACAGATCCAGATGTACTTTGTGTTTAGCATGAATGAGAAAACAGCACGATAATCAAAGGCATAACAGACGGAAAGATGAGAAAACCATGCTTCCCTCTTCCCTTTTCTCTTGCTTCTAACTTCAAGGCCAATTCAATGTCTTCATAGGTCGAGAGGATGGCAAGGAGCGGTTTGTGTATTACTCAGAGAAGAGGTCCTGGGTCGACAGTCTGGAGCTGTGCAGAAGTAAGCACCACGACTTGGCCTACGTCAGGACCGAGGAGGCCAATTCAGAGATCGCCAATTTGGCCAGAACATGGACAGGCCTTTTGTGGCTTCCTAACAAAGTGTGGATGGGTTTGTTCCGAGACAACTGGATGTGGTCGGACGGAAGCGACACCTCCTTCAGGTCCTGGCTGAAAGGCTCGGATCATCGTGGAGACTGTGCCTCTGTGGCGGTGGCCCGGCAGGGACACTGGGTCCGAGCTGAGTGTGACCAGAGGACCTCGTTCGTCTGTCAGGGCGGTGAGCTTAAATTAAGACTTGCTAGCTACGAGGTTTCTATTCAGGCGTCGGTTGAGCACAACGGAATTTTAGCAACACCCTCTTCAGCATTGATTGCTCATCCAAAAAAATTAAAGCTACAGTGTGTCATATTCAGAAGGACTGAAATGTGATATATTGTCCATAACTCTGTGTTCATATATGAGTTAAATATAGCTCCATGAGGTGGACCGACCTCCGTGTGAGTCTCATGTTTCTACGTCGTGTTGAATACGGTTGTTGAACTAAACGTCCAGAATACGTCGCGTTCACGTTGAATTTTCAGACGCTGCCGGAAACAGGAAATGGAATCAGCGGTGCGACACCATAAAGTGTCCCCTGTTGGTCGCTCAGTTGGTTGCAGTTTGCAACTTTACCACCAGATGGCGCCAGAAAATTAGACACTGGGGCTTTAAGTATGGGAAGAATGATAAACTGAAAATCAGTTCCTGCAGCTTGAAAAGCTCGTTGCTATAGTTCACAAAGCAACGGGGAATCCCAGATGAATATTTGAACACTTTAATCAGTCGTCAGTCAAGACGACAATGTTTTCAGCTGAAAGTGTGAAAGTGCTGCTCACAGAAAAGATTTTGAGGGTTGATGATATATATATATATTAATATTCTCAGGTGATGGAAATGTGTGACTCACGGTAAACTAAATAATTACAATCACTGTCACAGTTTTATACCGAATGATTGGACAAGAGCAGTTGTGGGGTTCAGGGTCAATACAACGATCAGTGACGCTGTGATTGTGTCGTGACGCCGCAGGTCTCAAAGTGAAGAAGACGCTCGTCAGGATGAAGCTGCGCTCCGATGTGGATCTGACTGAATCCAGAATCAGTGACACTCTTTTAAAAAAGGTTGGAAAGTTGAATTGATGAACTTGAAAAAGAGAAACTAAAAGTGGAACCATTAGTTACCACTTCTATCAGCTTGATTATAAAATGCGAACAATTCTGTGTATGTAGGAAAATATTCATCATATTGTAACTATTACATGTTGTATTTTAGCCTGAAAGGTTGCTGCATATACGACAGGAAGGGAAGTTGTTTCTGGACGTGAGGCTGCAGGTCCGAGAGAAAAGACGTTTGTAAATCCGATGTTTCTCCGCAGTTGGAAACCGGCCTGAGGCTGCTGAGCGTGACGGATTTTAACCTCAGCTGGCGACGGGACGACGGCGGACTCGTCTTCCACCGTCAGACGCAGTTGGTCGTCGCCAAGGCAACGGGTGAGGGCGAACAACACTATCCAAAGATTGGCTTAGCTTAGCAAAAAGGCTGTAAAGCAGGGGAAACAGCTAGTCTGGCCTCCTGTTAGCATCTCTAAAGCTCATATTACATATTATAGATATTTATAGATATTTATTCTAATACTACCTGTTGAATCTTGCTTATTCTTTTTAGCGTTCAGACGTGAGAGAAGTTTAAATCTTTATCATTATCCTCTGCCAGAAAGCAAATTATCTAAAATCCCAAAACTATTTTAATAAAAAGTGTTTTAAAAACATTAATCACCAAATGAAGAGCAAACAAACAAGTCAGTGATCATAACTAGTTTTTGATATAGACACAAACAACTGAGCCTCCAGGGATTTGAAGACCTTTTTTAGTCTTGTCATCAAATACTGTAGAAGCGCTGGGTAATAGTGGATGTTCGTAGATTAATGTTACATAATCTACATGTACGCACAGACTATCATTGTGCAAATGTAAAAAACTAACTTTCATATCCATAGTGTGAACAGGGAACATCAAGTCAATGTTTGGACAAGGAAAATGTCACTTTTCGTCTGGACAAAGATTGTCTTGCGCCTTATTCTAAAATCTAACCAGCTTTCATTTAGTAAAAGTTATTTTTTGTGCTAATCTAATCAAGTAATTTTCCAAAATCTTCTTTTTTCCTTGTCACAGGATGTTAAATATGGCGCTCATCACGTCAGAGGACCTGGACACAAACTCATCACAGACCACAACCCACAAACTGTACATGTGCACTGGCTGCGTCCTCAGGCCACCTACTGTACAACCACACAGCATATATCACTTTGAAGTTATATTTGTTATTCTGACTGTACTATTCTGAATGTCTTATGTACATGCCGTATACACAAAGTATGTACTTTTAGAAGATTTAAATAAATGAACGTATCCTTACAGCACCGGCTTCCTTCTGGCCTTCTTGGAAGAAACGCTGTAGATGAAATCCATAATCCAGACATTTGTGTCAGTTACAGTCTCATCACATGATTCAACTTGCTATTTACAAAACGTTCAAACTATTTCATGATCGGTCAAAATGTTCTCAATGACATTTACTCCAAATATTTCACAAACAAAAATCATAATGCTTGATTATAATTTTTTTTTGAAAGATATGTTGTTTTGGATTCAAACAATTTCCTGTAAACAGGGCTGTTTATAGGGAAATCATTTAGTATCAACAATGACATCACTTCCATTTCTGCGTAAATGTTCAGTTGCATTTCGACATTCTCCAAGTAGCCAAGCTAGTTTTACTCACACCCTCACGACAGGAGTCATTAAAATGTGGAATCACCAGGAAGCATTAAATTCCGCACAATGGGTTTGTGCCATATCCAAAACACAACAATGTACGGTATTCAGAGGGCGTGTCTCCAAAATGTGTATAATTAACATCCTCGGACTCTTGAGTCAGACACACACCTGCTGGGACTCAAACAGGTAACAAGATCCACATCAACACTCGTTTATTGATGTTTTCTGATCAGGAGTTCAGCTATATTTGATATTTAATACTGTAAGAATGAGGCTTTCTCTTTTAATCTAATTTAATTGTGGCTGTTATTAATCACTTAACTCTTTTTGATGAAAAATGACAATTCCTAAAAAGGTGTGTCTAAATGTATTTTTTTGATTAATGTATTCATTTAATTTAGTCGTATTTCATTTTATATTGTTGTGCAACTCTTGGTGCAGGTCAGTGACCAATATTACATTCATTATTATTTATTATTAATCAAAAGTAAACATGAGACACCCAATATTACATTTTCTAATAATAATTCGCCATTAAAGGGTTTATCAGTTGTTACTAACTTTAATAATGTTTATTAAACGTTTGTTTATTACAATTAGTAAAAAGTTTAGTTTAATCAATAATTCCTTATGGATCAATCAAGAACTTCTGTAGAGTAAAACTTTGCTGGCAGGCAATTAGAAATGTTCATTAGTCATGACTCAGCTGGAATAACCAGTAAACTCTGACATCACAAATGTGAATTAAGTAATTTCCACATGCTAACATGTTCATTGTCTTAGTTTAGCATGTTAGCATGCTCTGGTTAGGGCCGAGGCAGATGGGAACAGTCAAGACTAAAATATTGTAACAATGAATCGTTTGACCTGTTGGTGTCACTTTATGAAATTAATAGACTGACCATTGTCATCCTTTGAGCCTTGTTAGAAAGTGGTTTTCTTTAAAGATGATTTATTATAGAATGATCACAAAAGGATGTATATATAAGTAAATATACATTTAACATTATTAATACAGACTGTTTTTATCACCTCTTCAGGTATTTGACTGCTGCTGTACTTCCTGTTTGAGGCAGAAGTGCTTCACAAAAAGATAAAAACAACATAATGTCATGCATCACGTCAACAGACTCTGTGGCCTCGGACCGCAGCGATGAAACCTCTGACGATGGTCCTGACGAGGTGTCAGAAGTGGAATGTATCATAAACCCAAAAATTCAAAAGGTTTCACAATATGTGATAGAAAACCCAGAGTCCACCAACACGCAGCTGTTCTCTATGTTGGCGTTGCTGAGCGCGTATGTTCCTGGGTCCTACCTCCTGGAGTCTGAGTGCCAGCAGATCCTCGGACCACCGGATCCCATCCATGGAGGCCCCCCCTTTGAGGAGAGGATGAAGCCTTTCATCGACTTCATCAGCAAATCTGGACCCAAGTGTAAGATTCACCAAAAACTGGCACCGGAATGTGTAGTGCTACTAAACGATTTGGGGATTTCCAGGAGTGCTACAGCGAGGAACCTGATGTCGTCTCTTTGTGGAGATCAGATTGAACCACATTTAATCCGGTTCATCAAAGATTTGCTGACAAAGAGAGAAATGGGAGAGAAGGTTAAAGATAAGTTCTCAAGGTTGATTGAAGATATAAAGAAGCATGAGGGTTTTTACAAAGCTCTATCTGTCTTGAGAACTGCATCAGATAAATTCGGACTCAGCCCAGTTTTCCCTCAAGTCGTTGCCCGTCTCAATTACATTGCAAGAAATCCACCTCACTATGGATATGCTATAAAATGGGCAAACAAAGCCATTGAAAGAGATCCACTCAACTCCTATTTTGCCGACACTCTCGGGCAGATTCATAAGCATCGTTTGTTGAAGACAGAGGGATTTGAGAATATCATGAACATCGCAGACAAAGCCTTCGAAGCGTTTAAAGATGTGGAGAGGAAAGCGGAGGAAGAAGAGAGCTCAAAAACAGCCACAGCAGATACTGGCAGCACTTCAGATACTTTCAACAACAGAGGCCTTTTCGGTTTCCTTCAAGTGGCAAAGATCACGTTTGAGAAGCTCAGTCAACAGCAACGCAAGAGTTTGATCCAAAACAAGAAGATGGAAGTTGAAGCTAAGTTTGAGTTTTTTGAGTGGTACCTAGGCTTTTCCAGGCCCGACATGAAAACGTTAGAGCCACCTTTCTTCTGGAAGGATGTTGCATATTGCTACAAACACTACACAACAATACCAGCAGCTGAATCCACCAGCTTCCCAGGCCTTCTGGTCTGTCTCGATCATGGCCTTTTCACGTCAAAGGAAAGACGTGCTGAGTTTCTGGAGGCTGAGAAAACCGTGTCTGATTTAGAGGAAATCCGAGGTGTTTTGAAAACCACCTACGAGGAAAATGTTGACGATGTCAAAGTGGCAGAGAGGTACATCCTCTCCAACATCGTCCTGAGCAACAAGATGCCTGATTCTCCTCAACTCACGTCGGTGAGAGAACTGAAAACTATAATTCAGAGATTCTTGGGCATAGAAAGGAGCCACAGAAGCCCTGGGTTCTACCTCTTGGTTCTGCTGTTGTTGTGGCCTGAGGAGAAGCCTCCTGCGCTGCAGGGCGATGCTACACAACTGCCTCTTGACCTCATGTTCGACTGTGACCTGCAGCAGTATGTCACATTGATGAAGAAAGCGTTTGAGCGAGCTAAATATGCCAAGTACCTTCGTGGCCGTCACCTTTTGCCTCTGTTTTTTCTGGGAAAGGGTTCTGGACTGAGCAAATGGGTTCACAAGTCAAGGCTGGATGCAGTTGTGGAAGAAAAGGTGGATGTCGAGCTGGCTGGTGAACAAGAAGACATAAATACAAAGAAATCTGTCCGGATTGCTGACATGTGGATCAAAGGTGAAGTGTGGCAGTTACCAGAAATCCAAGAAATCCTTCTCCCGGTCGAGTGCCAATCTCCCGTGAGGCTACAGGAGCAGGAAGAACAGGAAGTGTGCATTTGTCCTGGAGAGAATAAAATACTGGATGCTGCAGTGTTGAGGCCCCCGCTTTTCTATCTTGGCTTCACCATTCAGGGCCCTGTCGTCTTCCCAGTGGGACGTCCTCAAGTTACAGTGACTAGTGAGGAAAACTCACTGGCTGGACACCAAGGCCATGAGGCAACAGTAGATATCTGAGTTTGCACGACAGACGGACAGATCGACAGACGGACAGATCGACAGACGGACAGATCAACAGACAGACGCACCGACAGACAAACAGAAAGACCGACCGACCACCATTGTTATCCTTTGAGCCATGTCACTTAAAATTATTGCTTTTTGAAGAGAGAAAAATTTGGAATCACAAAAAATAGGTCAAAGTTTACCAAAAACACCCAAACTATGGATTTTTTCGACGTATTTTTTAATGCAATATATGACTCCTTATTGTGAATTATCAGTTGTTGTGACGGTGGATGGTTTTGAGTTCTGATGTGTGGATATTATAAAATCCAGTTGAAGAATGCCAGTGGTGACAGTTTTTATGTTATTTCTTGTTGTTATAATTATTTGAATGTGCATATCTACCTTAAATCATTCAATATGTTCAAAGAAAATGTAATGTATGCATTTTGGCAAAACATGAAAACTTTCAATGGGATAATTTGCTTTCAAATAAAGTTGATGTCAAATCAAATATTGATGTTTGCTGCCTTCATGTGCTGTTAGAAATATTATTGAATTGATTGATATTGAATTGTATTGTTATTGTTATTATGACTTAACTTGACATCTGTGGCAATGAAGGGAGCTATTTCATATCTGCTGTGTGGTTATTACCATAAGAAGTCATTTTTCATTCGGTCCAAAACACAAAACAGAAAAATCAACTCAGAAACACGATAAAACTGAACAAACACATTTTAAAATGTATAAAACACATTAACGAAAACAGTTTATAAAAAAGTGCAAACACATTTTAAAAAAACAAACAATAACATAACAAAACCAAAAAGATACATTAATAAACTCGAAAACACAAAACACTGCAGAATATTTCAAAATATTTTATTTTTTTCTTTTGTTTTTTCTGATTTGCTGACGACGTCAAACTCTTCGACCTCCTTGTCTCTAAAAAATGATTTTAATCCATAATATTCATCATATTAACCATTTACTGTGAACGTGGCGCAGCCGCGGGAATTTCCCAGGATCCGCGAACGCAGCATTTCCCCCGCATCATCCCAGCAGCCTCAGCGAAACCGACGCTGCGCGCGTGCGTCGTCGCGTGAACCGTCCACCGACAGAAACACGACGGAACCGACAGTCCGACGACTGACGCGTGTCCCGGGACAGTGGACACACGAGGGGACCGGGACCGGGACCGGAAGGAGACGGCTCGACGTCCGGAGCCGCAGAGCGACAGGTGAACCGGCGCCAGAGACCCGGATATTATCAAGGTAGGTAGAGAGAACAAGCTGTCTGTCTCTCTGTCTGTCTGTCTGTCTGTCTCAGTGTCTGTCTGTCTGTCTCTCTCTACCTGTCTGTCTGTCTGTCTCTGTGTCTGTCTGTCTGTCCTTCTGTCTCTCTGTCTGCCTGTCTGTCTGTCTGTCTGTCTGTCTGTCTCTACCTGTCTGTCTCTGTGTCTGTCTTTCTGTCTGACTGTCTGTCTCTCTCTACCTGTCTGACTGTCTGTCTGTCTGTCTCTCTCTCTCTGTGTCTGTCTGCCTCTCTCTCTCTCTGCCTGTCTCTCTCTCTCTCTCTCTCTGTCTGTCTGTCTCTCTCTCTCTCTGCCTGTCTGTCTGTCTCAGGAGATCAGTGAAGTTGACCAGTTGTCCTAAATGTTCGGACGACTTCTTTACCTCACAGTTAGAACGGACCTGGACAACGATCAGTGATGGATCAGATGTGAGGGGGGGGTCAGGGGTCAGAGGTCAGAGGTCATGTAAACAACCCGGAGGTCACGGGAGGTTTTACCTGAACACAAACCGTGAGACGAGCTCTCTCACTGACAGGGAAGGTTTTATGTTTTTAATTAACAGCCGAGTCAGATTCCCACATATTATTATCTGTGTAATGAGTCAGAGGCTCTGTCGTCGTGACGATGGCAGAGTTTGTCCACGTGAAGACGAATGTGACTTAGTAAGTTTATGATTAAGTTTAGAGATCTGGTGTCATTTTGCTCATGTTCAGATTCATAATGTCAACGTCGGTTATGTTTTCATGCTCTGATGTTCAGTGAGCACTGAAGCGAGCACTGAAGCTCCTCTTCCCTCAGCCTCTGTCTCTTTAAGGCCCCTCCCCCCCCGATGACGCCCAGTCTGGTCTGATTGGCCGGCCGGCAGGAAGTTCTCTCGCTTCAGGTGGCTTTGATGTTGGTGCGATCAGACACAACGTCACCGTGGTTCGGACGACTGGCGAAGAGCTGCAGCGGCCCACCTGGAAGATCTGGAAGATCTGGAAGACCTGGAACACCTGGGACACCTGGGACACCTGGAAGACCTGGGACACCTGGAAGACCTGGGACACCTGGAAGACCTCGGACACCTGGAGGACCTGCAACACCTGGAAGACCTGGAACACCTGGGACACCTGTAGCACCCGGAAGACCTGGAAGACCTGGGACACCTGGAAGACCTCGGACACCTGGAGGACCTGCAACACCTGGAAGACCTGGAACACCTGGAACACCTGGGACACCTGTAGCACCCGGACGACCTGGAACACCTGGGACACCTGGAGCACCTGGGACACCTGGAAGACCTGGAACACCTGGGACACCTGGAAGACCTCGGACACCTGGAGGACCTGCAACACCTGGAATACCTGGAAGACCTGGAACACCTGGAGCACCTGGGACACCTGGAACACCTGGAAGACCTGGGACACCTGGAACACCTGGAACACCTGGAGGACCTGCAACACCTGGAAGACCTGGGAAACCTGGGACACCTGGAATCTGGGTACCGACTGCAGAAAAGCTTTATCTTTGTTGATTAAAAAAACAAACTCCAAAAGAAAACGTTGGAACCTGAATTGGTTGATTGAAATCAGCTGATCGACTCCAATGATTGATTTCATTATTAGTCAGTGAAACGTTGATCTGTCGTTTTTAGTTCCCGACGTGACGATTGAAGTGAACGTGTTCGTTGTTGATGACGTCACCTACTCATCTTCCTCAACAACATTAAACTTCTTCTGCTTGTTTCTGAGATTCTCTTAACGCAACGATTACATTTCTTTCTTTTCTTTCTTTTCTTTCTTTTTTCCCTAAAGTTCCAGTGACTGGACGTGGACACACGGGACCCCCGCCCCCTCCGTCCGGCTGCAGCCCGCCCCGTGGCCCGGCATGGCCTCGGCCCGGTTGGAGTCCAGCGTCCTGCAGGAGGAGCTCACGTGTCCCGTGTGCCTCGACCTGTTCCGCGACCCCTACCTGCTGCCCTGCGGCCACAACTTCTGCAAGAGCTGCCTGGATCACCTGCGGCGGCAGTCGGAGCGAGGCCGCCTCCGCTGCCCCGAGTGCCGCGACAGCCACCGCTGCGGCGCGCACTTCCAGAAGAACTTCAAGCTGGCCAACATCGCAGACGACTACCGTCACCGGCGCCGAGCGACCGCCGCGGCCACGGCGGGTCTGAAATCCAGAGAGCTGCTGTCGTCGTCGCAGCAGGTCAGGAGTGCGTGCGTCGTTCTGTGTGACTACTGCCCCTCGGCCGTCGCCTCGGCCGTCAGCGGCGCCGGCGACAACGACGCGTCCTCTGCCGCGTCTGTTTCTCACGATGGAGGCGCCGCCGCCGCTGAGTCGAGGTTTGCAGTGAAGACGTGCCTGAAGTGCGAGGTGTCCATGTGCCAGGAGCACGTGAAGCCACATCTGGAGCTGCCAGCGTTCTGTGAGCATCCGCTGACGGAACCCATCGACGACTTCTGGAAGAGGAAGTGTCCGGCGCACGACGAGATATACAGGTAGGAGGGTCAGAGGTCACAAACTCCCCGCGTCTTATTGGTCGAATGTGGAAGCAAATAAACAGTTACTAGTGATCGACGACTAAATTAATCGGCGACTATTCGATTAATCTCTTCTCTGATTTCATCTTCTTGAATATGAATATGATTTTGTTCCTTTGCTCCTCGGCGACAGTGAACTGAAGATCTTTGGTTTGTGGACAAAACAAATCAAATCATCATCGTTGTGTTTTTATGAATCAGTCTGTGATGTCTTCATCTTCTGATGGTCTCATGTCCTGATGTTCTTCATCTTCTGATGGTCTCATGTCCTGATGTTCTTCATCTTCTGATGTTCTGATGGTCTCATGTCCTGATGTTCTTCATCTTCTGATGGTCTCATGTCCTGATGTTCTTCATCTTCTGATGGTCTCATGTCCTGATGTTCTTCATCTTCTGCTGTTCTGATGTTCTCATGTCCTGATGTTCTTCATCTTCTGATGTTCTGATGGTCTCATGTCCTGATGTTCTTCATCTTCTGATGTTCTGATGGTCTCATGTCCTGATGTTCTTCATCTTCTGATGTCCTGATGGTCTCATGTCCTGATGTTCTTCATCTTCTGATGTTCTCTGCAGATATTACTGCCTGGACGACAAAGTGTGCGTGTGCAACGCCTGCACCATCGAAGGAGAACACTCGGGACACACGATGAAGACACTGAAGAACACCATGAAGGACCTCAAGGTACAGTTCTTATTATTATTATTATCATTATCATTAATGCACGTCAAGTCCACACTTTTCTACAAGTTTGTTTGGAAACCGGACCGAGGATTGTTCCGTCCGACTCGAGTTAAAAGTTCCTGTGCTTGTTCCCGTCTGTGGTTGGAATCAGAGTCAGAATCAGAAGAAGCTGAGTTATTAAATTTTCATGTTGATCAAAGCGTTTGAGTCTGTGACGTCGACGTGTTGCAGCTCAGAGCTCACGTTTGTTTTTCCTCCCACATGTCGTCACATTGTTCTGCTCAGACAAAGTGGCGAGTCTGGAATCCTGGTGAATGAGTGAACATTGTGTGTGTGTGTGTGTGTGTGTTTGTGTGTGTGTGTGTGTGTGTGTGTGTGTGTGTGTGTGTGTGTGTGTGTGTGTGTGTGTGTGTGTGTGTGTGTGTGTGTGTGTGTGTGTGTGTGTGTGTGTGTGTGTGTGTGTGTGTGTGTGTGTGTGTGTGTGTGTCCTGTGAGAAGCTTCCAGCTCGTTCCTGTGGACATTGAGTTCAGGACATTTTTTCCCTCGTATGTTTCCTGACGACTTTCCTGGTCATTAACTTATTAAACTAATCAATATTGATTTTTGATCGAGGGAGGATGAAAACAGAAGGGAAAAAGAAGAAAGAAGCAACATTTTGTTTTATGTTTAATCCTTTTCATTTATTATATTATATTTATATATTCAGATTTATGCAACTGGACAGACGGATCAAAACTCTCCATTAATCATTGGCTCAATCTATTAACTGACCAGCTCACATCATCATCAATAAAAGACATCCAGCACACAAGACAATCCCAAATATGAAACTTTATAATTAACATGTTCTATAATATCTGTTGCCCAGGGAACGCTGGACAAGCAGCTGTACAGGGTCGACAGGAAGTTCAGTCTGGCTGAGAAGAAACTGCAGG